>NC_056731.1:1849906488-1850206488 GCF_019279795.1 Protopterus annectens
CAGCAATGCAGTCACCACAGCTTTCTTCCAAGTTGCTCCTACGCTCCAACCCTCTTTTTAAAATAATGTTAAACAAATCCTACCAGATTTTTATCACTTTCTTCCCTCTCAACTTTTGTTCTTGGAAACTTCCCAACTAATTGATTATATATCCCCATTTTTATCACATCTCTTCTATCTCAGTTATTAAAAGTTGAGCCTCACCTGCCATATTGGCATAATTAAGACTTCCATTGATATTTCCATTTTGTCTTTTCTTGCTTTCTACATTCATTAGTTCTATACAAATTTTCATAATACATTAAAGTGTAAAGCCTGAATACCATACAACTAATAAAATGTGCTTTCTTGCTTTAATATCATTAGGATGTACAACATCCAGTGTTCAGACTACTCTGGCTCACATTTAAAATACAGTAAAATCTCAGTTAACCGGAATTCAAGAAACCAGAAAAAAAAATCAAAGAAATACAGTACAATTTTCATGTGTTGCACTTTCCGTTTCCCTCCGCAGAAACATACCTTACATTTTTAGAGTTTTAAAAAGGAAGATGGGAATAAATTCTCTCTCCCCCAACCTACAAACAAGTCAAACCAAACAAATACTATAGGATACTGTATTAGTCAGGCCTATTTTTAATAGTAACTCTCAAGCAACCAGAAACTAATGTTACCTGGTATCTACCAATCCCCATGGGTGCCGGTTAACCAAGAGTTTACTGTACCCCTGATTGCATACTATTCAAAACTGTACTACTATACAACATGCAATTTGCATCTTGAAATATTTAAAGAAATATAAAGAACAAACACCATTTTACTTACATACACTTCTTAGTATCTTCCATGTCCTTTTAAACATTAATAATATAAAGTGGGATATATGCTTTACAAATCAACTATCAGTTTAACACAGACAAAAAACTCAACTACTTCTTCATGCAGAGCTACATTTCACGTGTCTACTTCTATACCTAATGGAAGTAATGCTTTATAGTCTTCCGTTTGTTCACTGACTTCACAATGTAGGTGGTCTTTATTATCTTCTCTATCTCACAACACCAGTTTGTCATTCACATAGTCAAGTTCTGTTTTTTTTTTTATTTTTTTTTCCTGTCAAACAAGCATTTTCTATAGAAAGAATGGAAAAGGTTTCACTGGCAAACTCGATTGACTTTATTACTGTCAGAAAAATGAGAAGTAGAGTCCACTTTGTTTCATGGCTCAACCTTTGTTGGCTACATTTTTTGTATTTTCTCCTTAGACTATTCTGCATCCAAAATGTATTTGATCCACCAGAAACACACATATTCTGAAGAAACAAGATACAAGCAGCTTAAATTTCTCTTCTGTCTTCTGACATTCTCTGATTGCAGGAATAAATGTATTTCTCTTCTGTCTAATTTACAGTTAGCATTTTCCACAAAGACTCTTTCTGTTTGCGTCTTTCAGCTTTTCCCGGTTAGGGGTCGCCATAGCGGAACTCCGGTCCGCTAATGACTGGCAGTAGATTTTTTTATGTACTGGGTTGCCGGGCCTAACGCACAACCTTCAACGAAGGAATGCCCATTCACGCATGTCGCTACACAGAAGACGCTCTAACTGAGAATCGAACGGGCAACGTCTAACTGTGAGGCGACAACGCTACCGCAGCACCACCGCAGCCACTAATTTTAACACTTTTGTCTTCTGCACAATTATACCAGGAGCAACCCTTTCTGCTGGTATGACTTCATCTTTACTAATATATTTCTTGTCTCGTTTCTCATTGCCAGATTTGGGGCATACAGACATGACTTGTACTCTTCATTAACAAAACCTGCTGTGGAACACCAGCAAAGTTGCCTAGCTGTATTTTCATAATTTACTATAGTCAGTTCATTCCAGTTACTTTGGTGCAGCAGAAAATCTCAGGTTTTCTCTATGTGCTATGTTTTCTAACTCCACTATTTTTGAAAACAGCTCTTGAGCTTAGCCATTTTATTTAATTTCAGTTTCTGCTCTTTGCAGTTTTATCTGTTCATCTGAACAGCTAGTTAATGTTTATTCTATTTTTTCAACCTATTGTTATTTTTAGTGTTTACTTATTTTAAACATCTGTGAATACATGTGCTTTATTTTTCCTTCAGATTAGTACATGCTCTCTCCTGTACCAAAGCTGAAAATTGAACGACATTTTGCTGAACAGCTGCAAGACCCTTCCCAGCCAGAGTTTTTTCTTCTCCTATTTTGGTTGATTTTCTCTCACTTTCTTCAAATGTCTTATTTGTTGTCATCCACACAGTGTAATTATTAGCCAATAACTGAATTTTCCCAAATTGATAAACTGCACTGGCATTTTTCTAAATTTCAATTTTCACACTGGGATTGTTCAAACGAACCTGTTGATCAGGATGCAGCTATCTTGGAAGTTGTAATCAAAGCTTCCTTGAGTATAGTAATATAATGTTGACTATTAATTACATAGTCATAGAGACATACATATATGTACAGACATACCCCCCCCACACACAAACACACACACAAATGCACACTATCAGTTTATCAGTCAAAATGCAAAAGGAATTATTTTCTTTAACTTAGAAGACTTACCTTCTGAAACAAATCTGAAATTACTGGAATGTTCAATATAGGACTATAATGCAAGACACAGTTTTGAAATGTTTACACTGTTCATCAGTTGTCTCACACACACACACAGACAGACACACACACACACACACACACACACACACACACACACACACACACACACACACACACACACACACACACACACACACACACACAAGGCAGAAGGCTCTATACTGTTCTTCCTTGAAGGGAGTGAAGAAATAAACTGCTACCTTCTTAACTAATTTTGTTAGCCACAATTAAATCAAACATTGTAGAACTATAACAAAGACAAATTCAGGATCCTTTTTTGTAGTCATCAACTATTACACATAAAGCAACATGCTTCTTTTTCTTTACTTCTCTTCTTAGTTCTCTTTACTTCACGTGTTATAAAAATAGTCAAACCAGTTCATGATATTTTTCTGTAGTAGACAACAGTGAAGTTTAAACAAACAACAAGATAAATGCTAAGAGAAACAGCAGCTTTTACACTACTCTACTAACACCTAAAACATACATATGCTCAGAAATTACAAACTCATCACACAAAATGTAACTCTTTACAGAGGAACTATAAACTCTGAGGTATTTTTTTTCTTAATTACACTCTACACAAAGCACAAACTGACTTGCATCTTCAGAGGAGTGATTTAAATATTACAAATATGTACTTATCCTAACAAGAAAGAGTCCTGTGAGTAGCTATTTCTGAAATATTCACAAGATAGTTAAGAAAATCGGTAGCTGCATCTTATTGATGCTTTTATATATGTGTGTGTGTGTGTGTGTGTGTGTGTGTGTGTGTGTAGTATATATATATATATATATATATATATATATATATATATAAATATATATATATAGTTCCCTATCAGTTAATCGAGTTTTCAGAAACTTGAAATTCATATCAGTGAGATAATATGATCGAATTTACGAAAACTCAAATTTTTTGAATGGAGATCGCAGTAGAGTTAGGGTCAGGAAATTTACAGTTTTCCTCAATATGGTGTGATCTCGGAGTTGGTATAAATAATTTGCAGGGGGTGTGGGGGGTGCAGGGGGACTTGCCCCCCTGTAACAATGAAAAAAGATATATATTTTTTTAATGCTCAAGTTTTCAGAAATTCGATCATATCCTCTCGCCGATATGAATTTCGAACTTCTGAAAACTCGATCTATTGACATAGATCCATATCTATGCATGTGTATGTGTGTGTGTGTGTGTGTGTGTGTGTGTGTGTGTGTGTATGTATATATATATATATATATATATATATATATATATATATATATATATATATAGAGAGAGAGAGAGAGAGAGCGCTATTTCATCTAGATTCCACAGTTGATATTACATAAGAGTCAATACACAGTATAGCTTTAACAAAAGGGTTCTACCTTTAAGGGGATACATGTTATTTAGTCTGTCTCATCTACAGATTTGTAGTACACATCTTTAAGTGTTAATATCTCTCTTGCTTTGTGCTTATTGATTTTGTCATGCTGACTTATTCCACAGAAGTATCTTGCAAGCTGTCAAAAGAAAAAAATCTTTGGTACTAGAAAGCAGATGATTTAGTGATTGTGACTTAAAATAAGATACGGACAAGTGATATAGTGGGACAAGTGTAAAAATTACTACGGAAAGTTAGGTTACAGTGACATAAGTCAAAAAGTAAAAAGTTTGATGAGCTAAGAAACTAAGTAGATTATATAACACTAGAAAGGAAATACTTGTATTAGCAGTAAAATCTAGAGAGTGTGAAAATATGAAAGAACAGAGAAAAATAATGTGGGGAGAAAAAAAATCTGTCATGGCATCTATCATTTAACATGAAAGTGTACATGTAAAGTATATATATATATATATATATATATATATATATATATATATATATATATATATAAAACATTCTCAAATTTTCACTTACCTGAAAACTGCATTCATGAGACAACTTTGATGAAAACTTATTTTAATGAACACCAAGATCATCAAAGTTGTATTCTGGGAAACTAAGCACTTGGCCACCATGGTGAACTTTGCCCTTTTCCCCACTAAAGTGTGAACTCAGCATTGGTATATTTAATTGTAGTTTGATTTGCTTCGGTTCATTTTTTTTCCCCGTGGTGGCCATGTGGTTAGTTACCCGGAGTACAACATCTGTGATCCGGGTGTTCGTTAAAATAAGTTTTCGGTGAAGTCGTCCAGTGAAGCCGTCTAGCCTCTGCCATAAACAAACTCTACAACAGAAGTAAGAAACTGTTGCAAAAAAGAGTAAAATCCCATGACTGGAGGAACTCTCTGGTCAGCCTCAGTAAGAAGCTGAGATCCCTCATAAAATCCTCCACAGCTAGTTACGAAATCAAAATTGCCACTGACTCTAAAGGCAACCACAAAGCATTCTATAGCTATGGAAAGAATCTCAATGGCAACATTCAGATCTGCTCTGAGTTACAGCACAATGGCACTAAATATACAGAGCCAACTGATATTGCCAACATCCTGGCACATAGGTTCAGTGCAAACTTTACCCCCCCCTCTCACCCCATCTCTATACCGGAAGAATGCAAAGTTCCTGTAATCATGGCTGCACAGGTAAAAAACACACTCTCCAAAGCCAAGAATACAAGATCCATGGGACCTAACAATATCCCAGGCTTGTTCTACATGAACTAAAGAACGAACTGGCACCGCCCTAAGTATCATATTCAATCATAGCCTCACTTCAGGCTTTGTGCCCACTGAATGGCGCACCGCGACAGTTATCCCACTCCACAAAGGGGGAGCCACGACGGACCCCAGAAACTACCACCCCCATTAGCCTGATGAGCCTGGTCTGCAAGGTCATGGAAAGTATCATCATGGAACTCATAAACAAAGACATTGGTAATCTCCAAACTCTGGACCCCACTCAGTTCGGGTTTGTAAAAGGCAGATCATGTCTCCTAAACCTGACAAGACTTCTTTGAAGCAGTCACCAAAGCCATAGATGAGGGTAAGGTGGTTCACAGTCCTGGGTCCTCTCCTGTTTGGTATCTACTTGTCAGAAGTACAGGCTAACACAGAAGGTCTTTGGCTAACGAAGTTTGCAGATGACTGCAAACTAGGAGCCATAATCTGAACTCCTAACGATGAGGGCATCCTACAAAAGGGCCTCACTGAGACAGATGCCTGGTGTCAAAGCCACGGCCTGAAGCTCAGTGCCAAAAACTGTACTGTCATCCCCTTTGGTAAAAACTCTGTACCCATGAACTATCACATAGGTGGTAATCTATTTAACACCGAATGTGTGATAAGAGACCTTGGGACACAGGTGGACAGTAGTCTCTCCTTTGATAATCACATCGCCACAATTGTCAGGAAATCCTTCTACGTGGCACACCTCATCACAAAAAGTTTCTCATCCAGGAAAAAAAGACGTCATTCTTCCCCTCTACTCATCACTCATTAGACCCATTATAGAGTACAATGTCCCTTTTGGTATGTACCTCACAAGACATCTACAACAACTGGAAAGGCCACAGAAATACCTCACAAAAAGGATTACTTGCCTCAAACAGATGCCCTATGCAGGCCATCTCAAAAAACTCCAGCTTTACTCCGTCGCATATCGTCTACTCAGATGCGATCTCTGCTTAACATACAAAGCTATGTCAAACTCACAGCTGTTGGACATGCTCCACTTAAAGAAATCTCAATCCCTCCAACCTACACGCTGTAGGGACCTAAACCTTGTCACCACAATAAACAGAACATGCTGGAGGGATAGATTCCTGTCCCAGAGACTTCCCATACTCTTGAACAGACGACCTATCTATGTTAAACAGAGCTTCTCATTAGCACTCTTCAAAAAAAATCTTAATGATTGGATGGGAAACAGGAAATTCACCACGGGGATCACTTCTGTGGCTCTGCTCGACACGGGCACAGGAAAATAATTTTCTTGGGTGGCGAACGCCAGGGTACCTTTTTGGCTAGGCTTATATAGGCCCTAGGGCCAATAGCCTAGTACCTACCTATGAATGTAATATATATATATATATATATATATATATATATATATATTACACACACACACACACACAGGGGGTATACACGTTTCTAGCTAAAATTCAGAAAAAAATGTTAGAAATATTTAAATTTTATTTGGGTAACAAGATTTAATTCAGTGAAAAAGAAAAAGGTATGAACATTAAAAAAATCCTATAGTGTCCTTAGCATCTGTGCATTTTTCTGGGTAATAAAGAATATGAAAGACAGAGGGCTGGAAATAATGGGGAAATGTTATCTATAAAGTATGAATATGGAAGGAAATACGAAGGAGGGAAAAGAAGTGGCAAAAATGACGGAATGAAAACCATATGAAAACAAACTACCATTATGGAAGTGGAAAATTAGCGAGATCAATGGAAGCAGAGAATTATAACAGTATAACAATATTATGGATAAATACTATAAGGTGTATTCGTGGAAAGCCTTAAAATAACAGGTAAAAGACTCTATAACAATGGGAAAGGTTAAAGAATTTTCTATGAAGCATGGGATGTCTTGTGGTGAATTTTGTTGGATAAGTCACCAGCAAATAATACGAAACATAAGCTATTAGAAGAAAGAAAGCATGGTGAGTGCAATGAGGAAGAAACAATAAAATGCATTTTTACTATTTAAAAAATAAACAGTTTTGGAAAAAAAATTAATAGGAATATAAATAAGGAAGGATTTAAAAATATAACAGTAGATACATTATACGGAAAACATGAAAAAAGTGAAACTGAAAAATAGGATACAATACTGTTTTTTGGCAATTGAGATTATGGAAAAGAAGATATGAAGGAATACTATATAATAAAAATACAAACAAAGCTGTGTTAGAAGAAATTAAGCTGATGTTTGTGAAAAAAGGATGGGGGATATATATACAGAAAGTTTAATGAATAGCTGATGTGCTGAAAAAATTGAAATAACGCAAAATATAAATACTTGTTATTGTGTGTGTATATTATATTGTTAACGGTTAGAAAAAATTGAAAGAAATGACAAATTAATGCTATAAATATGAATCGGTAAATAATGTAAAGAAAGATGTAAATAAAGCAATCTCTATTTTTTTTGAAAGTGTCATAGGATCTTTTACATCCACCTCAGCTACCAACAACTCAGTCATTTGGGCTTTGGTTTAGTGTCTCATTCAAAGAGTGGTACACTGAGGAGTGTAGCACTTCCCTTATGCTGCACTACAGTGTTAGTATTGGAAAATCAATCTACTGTTAAGTGACTGACATTACTACCTTCTTTTTTTTTTGGTCTTCAACTAGAAGTACAAGGAAGTGACAGAGTGACAGATCAGGGAATGGCATAGGGTGTCAGAACAACTAACTATGACTCTGACCTGCTGCACAAATTTCAATCAAGGATGCACTGTGGATGAACTGAGGAAAAAGGTCTGACAGCCACTCTTTACCCACACATGAATTGGCTCAACAATACCCATATTTACAGGACACAATAAGAGGAAGTATTTAGGAGTATGGATTAAAAAAACTTCTGTTATGACAGTTAAGAATACATGGGAAGAGACTAAACAAAACATAATACAAAAACTGAGAAACTGTAAGCTCTTGTTTATGAATATAGATGGTGATACAAACACCAAAATGTTTTAGTCCCTTTAGTTTAATATACAGGTCTGGCATATTTTTATCAACCAGAAGAGAAGTCATAGACAATAATTAATAAAGAGTTGAAGGAATTTATCTGGGAGGGGAATGGACAAGAGTTAAGTGTGTAAGTTGATACTTTCAATAGAACTAGGTGATTTAGGATTACCTGATTTGAAGGGATATTTTAGAGCTACATAATTAAGGCTCATATACCTAACACAGGAAGAAAGTAATAATTCAAAGTGGAAAGGATGATGATGAAGTGGGAGGGGGGGGGCAAGAAATAAGGGGAGAATGGAATTCTGGATGCAGACCCCCTAAGGAGAATAACAACAGCCATACAGAATATTATATTCGTAAAGCAGCAGAAAGTGGTCTAAATACTAAGCTAACACTACTATGGAAAAAGGAGATTTTGAAAAATGGATTAGTGCAAGTAGCAGTACAGGGAATAGGCAAGACTGGGCTGGAATTTACTGCAGAAAACTGGTAAAGGAACCAATGTACTGGGAGAAAAAAACTAGAGAGAGAAGGGTTACAAAGTGGGATGAGGTCAAGAAGACTATACGGACTGCAGGCTACAGAATGCCTTCCTTACCAGGGATTGATATCAGAGTATAGGTAAAGAGAAATGCACAAGGCAATCCTAAGTGAAAGACCTGCGCTGGTAAAGTTTTTTAGTTGAATCTAGAGCAGAGGCTGCTGCTAAAAAGAGATAATTAGTAGGGTATATAAAATATTGCATGACAACTGTAAGAATCAATCAGAGGAGTTCAGAAAAGACTGAGAAGAGAGACTGGATAAGCAATTTAAGAGGGAACAATGGAAGGATATATATATATATATATATATATATATATATATATATATATATATACATACATATATATATATATATATATATATATATATATATATATATATAGGTTCCCTTCAGAAGCTCGAAATACTGAAATCTCGAATTTCAGTATCTTGAGCCCAAGAAGCCAAATCCACAGAACAGCGAAAGTTTAAAAGCATGAAATTCAAAACCTCGAATACCGGAGGTTTTGAATTTCGCGCTTCTAAATTTCCGCGGTGGTCATGTATTCAAGTAAGTGTGTGTGCGTGTGTTAAGGGGTTTGGGTAGGGGCTGTGGTGTGTGTCAGTGCGTTTTGTTGCTGTGATGTGTGTGTCTGCGAGTATAATGTAGCTTGTGTGGTGGTGTTTTGTGTGTGTTTGTATGTAGTGCGACCTCGGAGTGAGAATATTTAAGTAGGGGGTGTGGGGGGGGTGCAGAGGGGCTTGCCCCCCTGCTTTCATGTAGTAGAGAGATTATGTGTGTTTGTGTGGAGAATGATGTGTGTGTGTGTGTGTGTGTGTGTGTAGTAATACCGCGAAATTCAAAACCTCCGGTAATCGGTATTTTGTGGTTTTTAGTTTTCGTTGTTGTGTGCATTCGGCTTCTTAGGCTCAAGATGCTGAAATTCGAGATTTCAGTATTTCGAGCTTCTGAAGTGAATCCATATATATATATATATATATATATATATATATATATATATATATATATATATATATATATATATATGTTGCACCCAAGTACACAACAAAGTCTATAAGGTTTAGGACTTTTTCTTGGAAGTGTTTGCATAGGTACTTTTAGAACCCAAGCAGATTTCAAAGAATTTTTCCTCAGGTAGAAGGCAAATGTTGGAGGTGTGATGGGGAAGATAAAGGTAACTGGAAGCATATGTACTGCCAGTGTAATGAGTTGACAGAATTTAAAAATTCCTTGCAGAGTACTATGTCAGAAATTTTGGGTGAGCAAATGGGTGGGAAATTATTCTTTTAAGCTAAGATACATGATCTGAATTGCTTAGACATAGTAAGGCCTTGTTAAGTTTAATTCTGGTCAATGCCAAAAAAGTAATTACTACAAAATAGCAATTAAAGCCTAAACTAGCTGTATTTAAAATATTTACTATTGTAACTGAAATGAAAGAACTGGAACTGTGATCTTTAAAAAACGAAAGAGCAATTTACACAGAAATAAATGGAAACTATGGGAATAATACATGGAGAATAAAAATCAGGAGGGGAGAGGAGAGTGAGGTTTAAGGGAAGGCAAGAAATGAGCAATTTATGTAACGCTGGACTGACAACAGTTATAATAAAGAACATACTGACCTGAGACGTACCTCCCTGGACTACATGAAGAGAGACATGGAAGAGGTCTCCGATCTTGTAGCCCAGACAGGTATGACCCTAGCCCTGAGTAGCATCCTTCCATCGCCCAGAATGATACTGCAGTACAAGGACAAAACGATTGCCTTCAACAATTGGCTAAGCTTCTGGTGTCATTCTAAGAGGATCCAGTATCTGTCTGCCTGGGATGACATGGTCAACAGACCATGATGCTTTGCCAGAGATGGCCTGCACCTGTCGCCTCTGGGATTCCGGATACTGGCTAAGGGTCTTGCCATCCCTAAAGTGCTTTAGACAAGGTTCGAATGACAAATTCACCACCGTAATAGGAAAAGGCAAGCAAAAACTGAGTGTAATGCTACTCAAAGCTAGAAGTCTAAATCTCAAAATGCACTCACTCGAGGCACTCCTTAAAATGGAGAACATCGATATCTGTGCAGTGACTGAGACCTGGTTCAAGGCTCAAGGGAGCACCCCTGCATTACCAGACTATAACTCATACCACACTTTTCTGCCATCTAACCTGTACCAGAACACCAATGGCAGATGTGTGTCCATATTAAGGATATCCACACCTCCAGGCTAGTTGCGCAGTATAATGCATTTGAGGTTATCCAAGTGCAACTAACTCTGGACAAAACTGCAATCCAAATTGTAGCTTGCAACAGACCCCCTCCCCCCACCATGCCACAGGATTCCAACTCCTCTTTTCTTGATATATTGGAAAATATTAGGGTTCAACCAAACACCCTAATAATCGGCAATTTAAACTACCCCACCATTAACTGGGAAAACTACTCATGTACCAGCTACTTAGCTCAACGCTTTTAAATTTCAATGCCCTGGATCAACTTATCCAGACCCCCACCAGGGGAAACAATATCCTAGATCTAGTCATTACCAACATGAGTGACCAGTGTTCCACACCTGAAGTCAAGTCCCTGTCAGTCAGATCCGACCATAAGCTAATCATCCTAGATATCCGCATCCTGCCTCCACCCACCATTAAGGAAACCACGGTAAAAAATTTCTCCAAAGCCAAATTCATGCTTCTTAAGGCAGAAGTGGCAAACATCAAGACACCCATGCAGATGTTATGACTGCTGAATCCTACACAAATGCACTCTATAAGCACTTACACGAGTGCATGGATTGTGCTATCCCAAACAGAACCAAGACACTATCCTCGAAAAAAAGGAAGCCAATCTGGTGGTCCCCTGCCATAAACAAACTCTACAACAGAAGGAAGAAGGTGTTGCAAAAGAGAGTAAAATCCCATGAGTGGAGGAGCTCCCTGGTCAGCCTCAGTAAGAAGCTGAGATCCCTTATAAGATCCTCCAAAGCTAGCTATGAAAACAAAATCGCCACTGATTCTAAGGGCAACCACAAAGCATTCTATGGCTATGTCAAGAATCTCAATGGCAACCCCCAGATCTGCTCTGAGTTACAGCACAATGGCATGAAAATTACAGAACCAACTGAAATTGCCAACATCCTGGCAGATAAGTTCAGTGCTAACTTTACCCCCCTTTCACCCCCTAAAGGGCCGATATCTATACAGGAAGAATGCAGAGTCCCTGTAATCACATCTATGCAGGTAAAAGCTGCACTCTCTAAAACCAAAAACACAGCATCCATGGGACCAGACAAAGTACAGTTGTGTACACTTACCATAAATGTAGATGTTTGAGTGTATTTACTGTTGCAGTCATCACATATGAGTTATCTGCCTGCAGGTAGCCCTCAGCTGGCCTGAATACCAGAGTCTATGGATTTCTGCATTGGATGCTGTCTCTTCTTCCATGACGTCAGCTTGTCAGGGGTATAAAAAATGCAGCCAATGCCATTACATCAGTTTTTCTTGCCCCAGATATCAGGTGCCCACACAACAGGAAGCATTATATGGTATGTTACACCCCCACAAAAAACAAAAGATAAATATACCAAACAAGAAGGAAGGCAGAGCCAAGAGAAGTCAGGGGGGCTGGAGGGAAGGTAACCAGGACTGCAACAGTGAATACACTTGAACATATACATTTATGGTAAGTGTACACAACTGTACTATGTTCTTCATGTTTCACTGTTGCAGTCATCACATTTGGGTTGATTCCCAAAGCTAAGGAAGGAAGGAGGAAGTTAAAGAGCATTAGGGCCAGCTATTAATCCCTGCAAGACTGCAGTGGCAAATCCAGCTCTGGATTTAGAAAAGATAGGCATGTGGTAATGCTTGGTGAAGGTATGTACAGAGCTCCAGGTAGCAGCTTCTAGGATGTCCCTGGTAGTGACTCCTCTGAGAAAAGCCGCAGAG
Source organism: Protopterus annectens (assembly GCF_019279795.1). Taxonomy (NCBI): domain Eukaryota; kingdom Metazoa; phylum Chordata; order Ceratodontiformes; family Protopteridae; genus Protopterus; species Protopterus annectens. The sequence goes on from NC_056731.1 coordinate 1,849,919,261, forward strand.
GTAGATGCAGCCCTGGTGGAATCTGAGCTTATCCCCTGTGGGGAAGGTTTTCCATGGTGCTTGTAGCAGAAATGAATGCAATGGGCTATCCATTTGGAAATGGTTTGCTTTGAAATGGCCTTCCCCTTTGCCCCTGCAGCAAAGCCGACTAGCAGCTGTACAAAGGCTTAGTCCTGTCCAAACATAATCTAAGTTGTCTGTGCACATCCAGAGAGTGCAGTATGCATTCCCCTTTGTTTTGTGGATTGGGGAAAAAGGTAGGCAAATGAATGGACTGACTTAGGGCCACACTAGACACCATCTTGGGCATAAAAGAAGGATCAGTCCTGAGGGAAACCCTGTCCGCATGGAAGATAGTGAAGGGTTCCACTGCCATGAGGGCCTGTAATTCAGACACTCTTCTTGCTGAAGTGATGGCTAGAAGGAAGGCTATTTTCCAAGAAAGAAATTTCAACTCTGCTGTTGCAGCTGGCTCAAAGGGGGTAAGAGTGAGCTTTTCCAATACAAAGTTAAGGTCCCAGGCTGGAGTGGGAGCTCTCCTGGGGGGGGGTCTTAAATTTTTGGCCCCTCTAAGGAACTGTTTTAGCAAGGGATGAGAGAAGAGGGATGGCTCAGTATTATAATGTCTTGAAATGGCAGAGGCATGAATTTTAATTGACGAGAAAGATAGGCCCTTGTGGAGCATTTCTGTTAAGTACTGTAGAATATGAGCTAAGCTGGGCACTGTTGTGCCCATCCCCTGAGGCTGGCTCCAGGAACAGTATCTTTTCCACTTTTCAGCATAGGATTTTCTAGTACTAGGCCTCCTTGCCTCCAGAATGACATCCAGCACCTGCTTACTGAGGGATGTTAGAGGAGAGCTCAAGGAATTAGCCAGGCTGCAAGGTTCAGGGTTTGAAGCTGAGGGTGCAGAATCTGGCCCGCCTGCTGGGACAGCAGGGAAGAGGTCTGAGGCAGGTGCCATGGTTGCAGCAGTGTCATACTGTGCAAGAGGGGGTACCATTGCTGGCATGGCCAGTCTGGTGCAATCCGAATTGCCCTTGGCTTGTTCTGTTTGATCTGTAGTAGAACCTTCGAGAGGAGAGCCAGTGGGGGAAAAGCATAAACCAAGAAGCCTTCCCAGGTAAAGGACAGGGCATCCACTTTCCAAGCTTGAGTGTGGGGAGTTCTTGTGCAGAATTTGTTCAACTGGTAGTTCTGAGGGGAGGCAAACAGGTCTACCTCTGGAGTCCGCCATTTGTTCATCAAGAGGTTGAATATTTTGGGTTCTAGTTTCCATTCGTGTGGGTCCATGAGATTTCTGCTTAAGTTGTCTGCCAGTGAATTTAGTTTGTCTGGCAGGAATTGAGCTTGTAGGTGTACTTGGTAGCTCAAGGCTGTGTTCCACAGAGCCATGGCTAGTCTGCAGAGAGGGTAAGAGTGGGTTCCCTCGTGCTTGTTTATGTACCACATAAATGTGGTGTTGTCTGTCTTTATCAATAGTTGTCCTGGAAGAATACGGTCTTTGAAAGCTGTTAGTGCATTCTGTACAGCTAACATTTCTTTTTGATTGATATGCAGGTGCATCTGTCGCGGGTTCCATTTGCCCTGAATGCACTGCCCTGCTACGTGAGCCCCCCCATGCATAGTCTGATACGTCTGTTGTTAGGGTTTGGGCGGCAGGGAGTAGAGTGAAAGGGAGTCCCTTGTTGTGGTAGCAGGCCTCTGCCCACCAAAGGAACTCTGTCTTCATACAAGGAATGATAGAATCATTGTTTCCAGGTCCTGAGAATGTAGACACCACAGACGTTTTGGATACCACTGAAGTTTCCTCATATGCAGTCTTGCATATGGAATTAGTAGAAATCAAGAGGCCATGAACCCCAGGGCTTGCAGTATTTTCCTTGCAGACAGCTGTGGTTTTGTGGCCAATAGTTTGAAATAGGTTGTCAAATAAACTTGTTTCTCAGGAGTGAGGAATGCCATCTGGGAAGTTGTGTTCAAGCTTGCTCCCAGGAATACAATCTGTTGGCAGGGTACTAGGTGAGATTTCATTTCGTTGATGGTGTAGCCCAGTGAGGTTAGAAGTTTCTTTACGAATGCCTAGGTGTTGTAATAGCAAGTCCTGGCTTTCTGCCTGAATCTGACAATTGCCCAAGTATAGGTAAATTTGAATATTTCTCTGCCTGCAAAATGCAGTGGCTGGAGCTTGACACTTTGTGAATACCCTGGGCGCAGTAGATAAGCCAAAGGGAAGTGCAGAGAACTGATAGTGCATGGAGCCTGCCCTGAAGCATATTTCCTGCAAGATTCCCTTATTGGGATGTGCAGGTAAGCTTCCTTTAAGTCTAAGGTTGCCAGCCAGGCATCCTTAGCTAGCATAGGAAGAAGCTGTTGAAGAGTTAGCATTTTGAATTTTGGAACCACCAGAAAGGTGTTGAGAATAGAGAGGTCCAGGATAGGATGCCAGGAGTAGTCTTTTCGGGGTACCAGAAAAAGTCTTGATCTTGAATAAAAACCTTGTCCCCTTTGTTCTGGTGGTACAGGCTGAATAGCCCTGATACTGAGAAGAGAGAGAACCTGCTGTTGGGCCTCTGCCCATTGATTTGGGCGTAGGTCTGGCCAACCATTTGGGGTTAGTAGTGTGTGGAAGTGGAATCTGTATCCTTGGGAAACTATGTTCAAAACGCATTTGTCCTGGGTAATGAGTTCCCAGTTTTTTGCATGCAGGGCGAGCTTTCATCCTAAGGGAGCATGTAGTTGGGTAGGGCTTGGAAGCTTTAAGGTTAAGTCACTGTGCCATTTTTCCGTAGGGGAGTGGCTTACTACTCCCTGCTTTGGAAGTGGGAGCCCCCCCCCCCACCACTTAGATTTGTGCGTAGTCTGAGACTGTAGCCTGGGTGGTCTGCTGTTCTTGGGTTTGGGCTGAGAAGTGCTGGAAGGGACTGGAAAGGACCAGTTCTTTGAAGGCCAATGCCTACTGAATCTGCGAGGCTGTACTTGTAGGAAATCTTTAACAGTTTGCATAGATTTAGATTTTTCCTCCATCCTTTTGAGGACTTCTTCTGCTTGGTTGCCAAAAAGGCGGTCTTGTTTTAAGGCAGCATCCAGTAATTTAGCTTTAACATGATCTGGCAAGTTTTGTTCCTTAAGCCAAGCATGCCTTCTAAGTACAGTCCCAGTGACAGCAGCCCTGAAAGATGCTTCTAAAGCATCAAAACCACATTGTAAAGTATGTTTACCAACTTTTTCTGCAGAATGCATTAAATCTTGCAATTCTTTGTGTTCAGCACAGTCAGGAATCAACATCATTTTCTGTTCAAGTAATCCCATAATATGCTGATGATACTTTAATATATGAAACTGGCAATTTAAAGCCCTAATGGCCAAAGTAGCAGAAGTGTATGCCTTCTTATCCCATCTGTCTAAGGCTCTAGAATCTCTATCAGAAGGGGTAGGATTTTTGGCAGCAGTAGCCTTAATTCCTTTTGGTCCTTGGGAAATGGTCTCTGGATCCGCAGAAGGATTCTTGAAGAGGAACTTGTGAGAGTCAGGCACTCTGTAGTACCTGTTAGGTTTTCTGGGAGCTGGAGGTAAAGTGTCTGGGGTAAGGCTAGAATCCAAGAAAACATCATCTACAATGTCCAGAACAGGCGGGATAGCTAAAGGCCTGTGTTGAGGCAGGAGTAAGAATTCCCTAAGTCTCTTTTTGGACTCAGAGTAATCCTGGCTTTCCCAGCGGAAATGCTCCCTAAGAGTATGCAAGGTTTCACCGAAAGAAAGATCTTCTGGAGGGGAAGCAGAGGGAATTGAATCCTCTGCATCAGAATCCTTATAAGTAAATAAGGGTAAATCCTGGTAATCAGAAGGAGCAGAAATATCAAATTCCTGACCAGAAGAATCAGAAAGAAATTCAGTTCTAGGTCTCTTAGAGGGGGAAGGCTGGCTTCCTCTAATTAAAGTAATAAGGTTTTCAGCCATTCTAAGCATTTGTTTTTTGAGGCATATGGGCCTGAGCATGTGGTTTGGTCGCCGGTTTTCTAGGCGTAGTGCAAGTTTTTGGCCTGGAAGAAAAAGATGGCGTCGGTTTAATATGAATGTCTGTAGGCCTGAATATACCCTCAGAAGCCGGTGCCTGCACAGCAGCTCCAGACCCATCCAAGGTAGAGACATCTGCAGGTTCCATAGTCAAAGAAGCATCTTGTGGCATACTGGACTCCAAATGGGTCTCATTAGAGGCCTGCAAATCTGAAGTAGCGGGTATCAGGGGCTGCGAAAGTGCCTCACTGAGTACCGGCGGACTGGCGACTAGCTTAATGCAAGCGTCGTTGGCAGTTTTGGACCTATGCTGTCTGTCTCTGTCTTTATCCTTACGTTTTTTCGGACGATCGGTAGTCGGATGGCTTAACGAAGCCATTTCGGAGTACTGAGATCGAGTACGACGGTAATTGGCTGCAAAAATAGCCCAACGATGAATAGTTCGGGGGTTGAACAAGGCACAAAACCGACAGCAAGGGACATCGTGGTCTGGGCCTAAACAGGGGATGCAGTAAGAATGAAAATGTCTATGAGGTATTTGCTATCCACAGACAAGACAATTGTTAACTTTTGCTGACATCAGTTGGAGCAAGGAAAAAGGATCTCCAACGGAGTACTTATCTTTTTGAATACTTCGGGTCTGAAACATGAAAATGAAAATTTCAGGAGACGGCCGACCGGCACTTGCGAACTGCTTTTGCTTCGGGCACTGCATGGCAAGAAAGACAGATGTAATGGCGTCGGCTGCATGTCTTATACCCCTGACGACCTGAAGTCATGGAAGAAGAGACAGCATCCGATGCAGAAATCTGAAGACTCTGGTATTCAGGCCGGCTGAGGGCTACCTGCTGGCAGATAACCCAGATGCGTTTTACACGAACTTTAGAATGAACTGGCTCCCCACCTAAGCACCATGTTCAATCATAGTCTCACGTCAGGCTTTGTGCCCACTGAATGACATACAGCAACAGTAATCCCACTCCACAAAGTGGGAGCCACCACTGATCCTGGGAACTATCGCCCTATTAGTCTGACCAGCCTGGTCTGCAAGGCCATGGAATGTATCATCATGGAACTCATAAACAAAGACAGTGGTAAACTCTAAACTCTGGACCCCACCCAGTTTGGGTTTGTGAAAGGCAGATCATGCCTTCTGAACCTGATCGACTTCTTTGAGGCAGTCACCAAAGCTGTAGATGAGGGTAAGGTGGTTAACACAGCCTATCTTGACTTCGCCACGGCTTTTGACACCATCCCCCATTCTGGAATTATAGCTAAACTCACTAAACTAGGTATAAATCCCTACGTCACAAGATGGGTTGCCAACTGGATCACTGACAGAACCCACAGTGTAAAAGTTGCAGACTCCAAATCTGACTTTAAACCAGTGACAAGTGGAGTACCACAGGGTTCAGACCTGGGAAATCTTCTGTTTGGTATCTACTTCTCTGAATTACAGGCTAACACAGAAGGCCTCCGGCTAATGAAGTTTGCAGATGACTGCAAAATAGGAGCCATAGTCGAGTCCCCAAATGATGTGGACATCCTACAGAAGGGCCTTACTGAGACAGATGCCTGGTATCAGAGGCATGGCTTCAAGCTCAATGCCAAAAAGTGCACTGTCATCCCCTTTGGTAAAAACTCTGTACCCATGAACTACCGCATAAACGGCAGTCTACTTAACGCCAAATGTGTGATAAGAGACCTTGGGACCCAGGTGGACAGTAGTCTCACCTTTGATAATCACATCGCCACAGTGGTCAGGAAATCCTTCTATGTGGCACACCTCATCACAAAAGGGTTCTCCTCCAGAATAAAAGAGATCATTGTTCCCCTCTACTTGGCACTTATTAGACCCATTATACAGCACAATGCCCCTTTTGGAATGTACCGCACAGAACATCTGCAGCAGATGGAAAGGCCACAGAAGTACCTCACAAAGAGGATTACTGGCCTCAAACAGTTGCCCTACACTGACCGTCTCAAAAACTCCAGCTTTACTCTGTAGCATATCGCCTACTCCGAGGAGATCTCTGCCTAACATATAAAGCTATGTTAAACACAGAGCTGTTGGACATGCTACACCTAAAGAAATCTCAATCCCTCCAAGCTACATGCTCTAGGGACCTAAACCTTATCACCACAATAAACAGGATATGCTGGAGGGATAGATTCCTGTCCCAGAGATTTCCTGTACTCTGAAACATGCTACCCATATATGTCAAGCAAAGTTCCTCATTAGCACTCTTCAAGAAAAATCTTGATGAGTGGATGGGAAATAGGAAATGCACTTCTGTGGCTCTGCTCGACAGGGGCACAGGAAATTAACTTTCTTGGGTGGCGTAAGCCAGGGAACCTTGTTGGCTATGCTTACTTAGGCCTTTGGGCCGATAGCCTAGTACCTACCTATGAACCTATGAACCTATATGTGATGTATAATGTATGTAACAGGACACATTAATACGGTTTGTTTCCTTTTATATCGGTGTATGCTGGTGTACATTTTAATCGCTAGTTTAATAAATGTATACTCTCCTAGCAGAAATCAGAGCAATATGCAAAACTCTTTTCCATGTAAACAACCTCAATTCTGCTTGGTAAACTGGATCAAATGGAGCAAGACTTAACTTTTTCAAAACAAAATTACGATCCAAAGGAGGGATTCTATTTCATATGATCCCAAGACCATATGATCAAGGCTTTCAAGATCAAGTAAACTCAAAACCAACTCCAAAACCAAACTACCTTGGTGGTAACCCAAATTAAATAGCATATACAAAAAAATCATGACTAAAGTCAGGAAATGTAACCCCATAAAGATAAGAACTTTCTCATCAAACTAAACAGTTAACTAAAAGGGTTAATTAAATCCAATGAAGCCAATTTTGAGGATGAGAGAGTCCAATAAAGCCACTTTTGAGTCTAAGATAGCTTCCCAGGCAAAAAAACAGCCATTAAGCCTGCTTCAGCTATGTCAGAAATCTCAAAGGTAGCACACAGATGTGTGGTGAACTGGCGTTAATGGTGCCACATTCACTTAGCCACTTTCCAGTGATCCAGAGCCAAGTCGGTCGACTTTTCAACAAACGTAGTACTATCCCCCTACTGCACCCAATAAAAGGCTTACAACATTAAAAGGACACCCTGCTGCTAGTGACTAAAAACAGAAGGCATTACCATCCTGACCCTCTATCCTAAAAGCCCGCATAAGGTACTATACCCCTACCGCACTCATTGAAAGGCTTACAACATTAAAAGGGCATCCTGTTGCTAGCGACTAAAAACGGAAGGCATTACCATCCTGACCCTGTATCCTAAAAGCCTGCATAAGGTTAATATCTACAAAACATAAGTTTATTCTCTGTATACTAAATGCTGAACTGGGTCCACAGCACTGGCAATAATTCCTAGTGCTCCCAGAAAAATTATTACAACTGTACTAAACTAGCTTAACAAACAGAAGCTAATTAAATTGTGATCTAAGGGTAAAATACAAGTACTTTACTTACTCCCAAAGTTTATTATACGCTGCCTGTATAACTCTATCTAGCTACTTTCAGTGGCTTACCTACAAGCACTGAATACAGATATCTTGAGATTTGGTTCATCCCCGCTCTACCCTGCTCCTAAATGCCACCCGCCCTTGGTGTTGCCAAATTTATACCTCTTAAGCCACACCCCCTCCTTAATAACCAATCATCAAAAAGCTGCTCTCTAACAGCTTTGCCAGCCACATACAGCTAATTATCTAGTCTTCCCGACAGTTTTTCTCCAAAGCCAGCATCAATATAATACCACAACCTATTGCAATGCTAGTACCCAAAATACTCCTAATACTACCTTTACTACCCCTGCTGCTTCCCCCGTATATCCTCACTATCTATGAAAATCAGTTCTACCTAGGATTCCACTACCCTAAATTCCAGACATTCTCCCCACCAGTATTAAAGAAAAATTAATACTTCTCAACTCCCCTTACATCCAACTCCACTGTCCCTAAATACAACCAACCCAGTAGATCCAAGTATGCCAGTCCTAAAACCAAACACTACCAAAAACTCCTGTATTAAATATTGAAATTCATAGTCAACATATGCTACAAGCTACAACCTCACAATGCATGGAGACATCCATCCAAACCCTGGCCCAGCCTCACCTGCCATGCCTAGCTCCCATGCTACTAATCCTACCAACATAACTCTGTCAGACAGGCCCCCTAACTCATTCCTAGCCTGCCATCTAAACATTAAAAGTTTAAACAATAAGGTCCATAACCTGCACGCTATCTTAGCAGTTCATTCCACAGACATATTATGTCTTACTGAAACCTGGCTAAAACCTGCAACTAAAGACAATGAGGTACTACCCCCAGGGTATCAAATATGTAGATTAGACAGGGCCAACAGGAAGGGTGGTGGGGTTGCCATACTCTACAAATCTAACCTTACAGTTATGCCAGACACCCAACAACCTCTCTAAGTTAGTAATGCTGAAATTCTCATTACCAAACTACAAAGTAACAAAAACAAATGCAGATACATTGTCTGTGTCTACATTCCCCCAGGTAACAACGTTAATACATTAGAAGACATCCTACAATGGTTATCTAGTAACTACCCCCAAGAAACCATTGTTCTTGGAGACTGCAACACTGATTACAGAATCTGCTCCAATGAATCTCCTACTACCCATGTTAATCTACATGGGTTTTCACAGATCATTTCCTCACACACCAGGATCAATAAACCCAATAGCAAAGAAAGTACCCTAGACTGGATACTTATGAATGGCCATCCCCAAATGTACAAGTCAGGGACTCTGCCTGACGACCTAAGTGACCACTGCCTCACCTATATAATTAAGCTCAAGGCTGATAACCCCCACTTACCCACATACAAAAACTATAAGGAACAACAAGAACTTTAACCTTACCAATTTCCAAAATGAACTCAAAGTATGTAACTGGTTTGTTCTAAAACTACTTCTACCGGATGACTCAGCAGAAAACTTCAATACCAAATTCCTTGCCATTCTTAATTCTCATGCCCCTAACCGCTCTATCAGAACAAAAACAAAAACTGCAACATGGCTCTCAAAAGACACCAAGTCTAAAATCTTACTTAAAAACAAAGCATGGGCCACTTGCCGTACTACAAAAGAACCACAAGACCAACTTAGATATAGACAATTAAAAAACAACACTAAAAATCTATTATTCTAGACAAGAAAAATTTCTATTACCATCTGCAACAGAAAAACCATAACAAACCCCAAAAGTTCTTGGCCGGTATAGACTTCCTTACCCAGGACATACCTCTACTCCTTCCCCATTAGCTTCTACCCACAAATCGCCAGTAGATATTGCAAATACCTTCAAAGGTTTCTTCACAGAAACTATCCAGTCCCTGGCCAGCGAACTCTCTCCCAACTGCTCTATCCTAGATAATGATATTCCTAATTCCCCATTCTCTTTTAGCTTTCACCCTGTTCCTATCACTCTACTCTGAAGTCTAATTAGGAAATTAAAGCCTACCACTCTAGCTGCATAGTATTTGCAAAAAGCCGCTGAAATTATAGCGTACCCTTTCTCAACCCTGATCTGTAGATCCTTTCCGAAGCTTCCATCTCCTCAACTGGGAAAATATCCCATGTTATACCTCTACATAAAGGAGGCAGCTCCATAGAACTGTCAAATTTCAGACCCATAGCCATTCTATCATCACTAGCTAAAATTATGGAAAAATGTGTCCATAAACAACTTATGCACCACCTCATTCAGAATAAGCTGTTGGCTCACTCTCAGTACGGCTTTAGGCCAAACCACAGTACCACCTCAGCTCTTCTCTCTTTCTCTAGTGCCATTAACCACAACCGTAATAACAACCTACATTCTTCCACACTCTTTCTCGATCTCTCCAAGGCTTTTGATATGGTTAACCACCAGGTACTCATCCATACCTTGAAAGCCATCTCCTTAGACTACCATTCTCTTCAATGGTTTCAATCCTACCTCTCTGGATGACAACAGGCAGTCCTATGGCAGGATAAGCTATCACCCTATCTACCTATAACCTTAGGAGTCCCACAGGGTCTATACTGGGACCCCTTCTGTTTTCCATCTTTATTAATGACCTCCACACCGTTATCATCATGCATTCAATACGCAGATGACTCGATACTGATCTGCTCAGCCACCTCTCCGATTAAGCTACTGACTCTAACTCAAAATACTTTCAACACTGTTGAAAATTGGCTCACCAATCGCTGTCTGATCTTAAACCCTAAAAAAACTAAGCTGCTTCTTTTCTCCCCCATCCGTAGGTCCAATCCTCCAACCATTACCATAATATCTAATAATGGGACCACTATCTCCCCTGAAGCCCAAACCAAACTCCTGGGAGTTACCTTAGATTCGATGTACATGTCAATCAAACCATCAAAACCATAAACAAAAAACTTTGGTCCCTTTATAAGCTCAAACCTTTCCTCACTCCTCTTGCAAGAACTGTTATTGCCCATTCCCATCTCCTTTCCACCCTTCTCTATGCGTCCCCACTACTCACATACTTGGATAAATCATAACTTAACAAACCACCCTGCTGTTACAACCACATTGCTAGATTTGCCACTGGTTCTGCATATAGAACACACCACTGTCGCAACTTAAATCTTCTAGGGTGGCTTGAACTACCTTCCCTACAACAGTTTAACCAGCTCATAGCACATAAAGCACTCCACCACCCTGATAATACACCAGCACTCAAAAATATTGTCAGCTCATATAGTAGCCTCAGACCACTTTGCTCTTCCAATAGACTTATGGTCCAAACATTCAAATTTAGCAACTCGGCAGGGGATGCCTTGTTTGCCAACTCGGTTAGCAAAACCTGGACCCAAATCCCTGCTGACCTCACTCTAGAATCCTCACTTACACTATTCAAAAAAAGTAAAAAAAAAATATTTTAAATTGCACTGGCTTTGTCCTTGCTTTAATCCTGAGTAGCATCATCTTTATGACTCAACAGCTTTACCACAATTGTATTATGCATTCTAATTCTGCTAATTTAGGATGTCATAATTCAAGCTTCTAGCTTACTGTCACATGCTTTTATAGTGCCCATTTCTGATTTAAAGATTTTACATACAGTGTATCTTATCTATTGTATAAACAGTGTGTCTTACATATTGTCTGTATCACATTTCTGTGTTTATATTTGTGGAGCTTTTCTTCCCGGGCCTCCGCTGAAAATGGATATGTATCCAGTTGGACTATCTCGGTCAAGAAACGTAAAATAAAATAAATAAAAATAAATAAATATAACAAATCTGTTGGCCAACAAATTCAGTTCATACTTTCCCCTCCACTCATCCCCAGCCACCCCCACAAGAAATGCCTTCAAAAATCCATCCACAACCCCTTTTTCCCATTTTTGCACATGGGGTTGAGGTGTCACTTCAACAGTGACAATCATCTACAGCCAAGGTTTACACTGGTGGGTGGTTAGCCCTGCAGTGGTAGTTCATTCACACCATACACTCACACGCACACTCACACCTATGGCCAATTTAGAGTGTCCAGTGCACCTACTGCATGTCTTTGGAATGTGGATGGAAACCAGAGCCCGTGGAGGAAGCCCATGTGAACACAGGGAGGACATGCAGACACCACACAGAAGGCACCCCAGCTGAGAATCGAACCAGGGAACCTCTTGCTATGAAGCATAACCAGCTATAAGTACAGGGCATGTTCTGGCTGCATTCAATAAAGCCAAGAACACAGCTATATGGGTCCTGATAACATTCCAGGACGCCTCCTGAATAGTCCAAAATATGACTTATCAGGGTCACTGGAGTTACTATTTAACTATAATTTCAAAATAGGCTGTGTGTCTTGAGAATGGAGGACTGCAGTAGTCCCCCCTCCCCCCAGGGCAGGCCATCAACAAATCCCAGAAATTACAGACCCATTAGTATGATCAGTCTTATTTGCAAAGCCATAAAAAGAATTATTGTGAAAGTGATCAGCAAAGATACTGAAGACCTCCAAACACTGGATCCATCCCAATATGACTTCACCAAAGGAAGGTCACACCTACGGAACCTGGTGGACTTCTTTGAAAAAGTCAACAAGACAATGGATGAGGGTAAAATGGTGCATACACCCTATCTTGATCTGGTTAAGGCATCTGACACACTATTTCACTCAGGCATTGTTAACAAGCTTATGGAATTAGGCATAAACTTCCATATAACATGATGGATAGCCAACTAGCATACAGACAGGATCCAGGAGGTTAGGATCTGTAAGACCACCTCCACAAAGAGGCCTGTTACCAGTGGGGAACCTCAGGGCACCATGCTTTTCTCACTCCTTTTTGACATCTACTTTTCGGAAGTCAAAGCCAATGCTAAAGGCCTCTAGCTAACCAAGTTCGCAGACGATTGCAAACTGGGAGAAGTTATAAAATACTCCCAAGATGCAAACAGCCTACATGAAGATCCACCACAGACAAATGAAAGTGCCAAAACCACGGCTTAAAACTAAGTGCCAAGAAATGCATTATAGTATCTTTTGGGAAGCTGACCACCTTGGGAAACCTTACATCATAGATAAAACAGCCCTAACAGTTGAATCATAAGTCAGGGATCTTGGAACTCATGTAGACAGTAACCTAGCTTTTCACGAATAAGTGTCCAAGGTAGGAAGAAAATCCTTCTAAGCTGCTTAACTTATAAGTAAGGGTGTGACATCTAGGTCCACGAAGGTCATCAGGTCATCATAACAAAATATTCAGCCCTAACCAAACCAATCATAAAGTGTAATGCTGCCTTTGGTATGTGCCTGACTAGTCACATGCAGCAACTAGAACATCTGCAAAGATTCCTCACAAAAATAATACGAGGGCATGAACACAGTCTCCTATGCAGATCATCTTAAAGCCCTATCACTATGCTCGGTCTCCTACAGACTAGTAAGAGGAGATCTAGCCCTGGTTTACAAGGATTCCTTGGATCTTAGTATGATGAACCTTTTGCATATCTGCAAAGCAAACAGCAACACAACTACTACTTTGCTTGCAACAAAGAACAAGTTGGAGAGACAGAAATGTATCTCAGAGAATTCCCATTCTCTGGAACAGGTTCCCCAATAATGGGAAACAAAGTCCTTCCCTAACCCTATTTAAGCATGACTTGGACCACTGGATGCTAAATTGGAAATTCACTCTGGTCTGGCACCTATGTGTCTGATGGACAGAGGCAGGCATTAAATAATTTCATAAGCAAAAATCACCCCCTATGTAAATGCCTAAAACATAAAACTTGTAGGTCACATTTGGGTTGCACTGCTAAGCTTATAAATGTCCTAGTGGTCATTAGCCTAGTATACAGCTATGAACCTATGAACCACTTGTAATGGTCCTAAGGACCACAGATGACTGAGAGAGTTGAAAGCATTTAGGACTGCCAACATTTTTTTAAGTATATGCATTTTAGTTAATGCTTTCTGCTCCAATGACCCTGCACTTTTATCCTCATGGTCACTGCTCCGAAAGCAAAGTATGAGGTGACTGCTGTTACAGACGGTGCTGGACCTAGAAGAGAAAACGGGATACCTGGATTCAGATAAAAGTGGCCTCTCCACCAAAAAAAATTCCCTTCCACAAACCACAAAATTGAAATCATGACAATCACAGATGTCATTGAAACCTAGTATCCTGAGAAATTCCCTTGCTGAGACATTTGTTTGAGTGCAAAAACTCATAGATGTAGCCATAGATCTACTTTTTCCTGTTGAAGATAAGTTCTTTGAACTACAGCATTTAGCAGACATGCCTGGAAAATAATGCTATGCGAAGGGGTTAAAAAGAAAGTTATGTACTTAGTATAACGATAGATTCATATTGTCTGATTTTCAGACGGTTCAACCTCCCTTCCTCCTGCCCCCTTCCAAACTGACATAAATGGGCTTCTGGTAACTAGGTAGTTTTACGCACACCATGTCTGTGAACACTCCTAATTGTCACTTTTCCATCAATTTGAGATTCTCACCAAAGATGATGTCTACTGAAGGGGATCTACGGAAGCCTTTCTCTTCACGTAAGTCTGTGTTTTCAGTGAAAGACTCTGCAGAAGAGTCCTTGTGCTTCTGCTTGCATGCCAGTTTCTTATGAATCAGTTGTGCTGAGTAATCAGAAGATTCCAAATCAGACTGGGAGATAATGCAGCATGTAGTTTTAGAAGCCCGTTGAACCAACTGTTCCTGTGTGAAAGGAAGATGGGAAGTACAAGTTGATCCTTGTCGGGGTTCAGATGGAACTGAACTGGATGGATATGCTCCTTCCATGGTATTGAGAGAACTCGTTGAAACGTCTTGAAGGCTGAGGACGCCATCAGCTCTGCAGGCCACATCTATCTTCAAACACAAAGGAAACTTAGGAACCAAGGGGTCTCGACCCTGGATCTAATCTCAGGGCTGAGCTACCAAGTAAGGAATCACTGACAGGAAGGGAGGTTCCAGCAACTTTGATGTCAACCCATCCCCTTGAGCCCCTCAAGCCCTGTTCCCAAAACATCAGATCTGAGTCTTTTCTGGATCAAAGCACATCGGAGCCGAAAGAGGAACAGAACCTGTCAGAGTCAAAGTAACTTAGCTTGTTGGTTCCAGCAAATGTGCTTTGGGACACATCAGATCCAGGACAGTCAAATCCAAAGGGCAGACTGAGACCAAAGAATGAAGAGGAGGGGTAGTTGGCCCAAGACTTGACATGTTACCAGAAGATGGTACCAAGAGAACATTTAGCTAGATCTGTGTTCTAAGGAACTTCCTCATCATCCTGTCAACATCTTGCTCAGTCAAGCTTCTGGATGACAAAGTAGAAAAAGCTACCAAAGGTGGTCTCAAGTGCCTCCACTCCTGTAGGATGGGTGAGTATAATCTCAGAATCACCAGATCTGGGGAGAAATGGGACTGAGTAGGTGATGGTTGGATCTGAGAAGGTGTTTGCTCCAATCATCCAGGAAATTTGGGATCCGACCAGACAACAATGTCGGACCTGGGGAAATATTTCCTAGACCCTTCCTAGTCCAAATTTTCCTTCTCTTTCATCTTTTCTTTTTTCTATTTTTTCTTTTTCTTTTGCCCTTTCTTTCTACTTGTTTTTTGACATCTTGTCTTTATTCGCTGGACAGGAGGCTGCTGAAGCAGGGCAAGACACTGCAGACCCTGTCTGAGGAGAGAGAAGACCTTTAACAATAAGTTTCTCTTGTCTGGTCTTGAGAGCCCAGGAGCTAAATGAAGCACAAGCCTGACAATCAATATCAAGCTGGGCAGTGCACAAACAGTAGAATGTGAATTTTGAGGTGTGGGCTTGTGTACACATTTGAAGCACTTATTAAATTCTTGTCCATCGGCCACAATCTCTACTATTATCTAACTAACAGACAAACACATACACACACACACACACACACACACACACACACACACACACACACACACACACACACACACACACACACTAAACAGTTTTACACACACACACACACACACATATATATATATATATATATATATATATATATATATATATATATATCTATATGGGTCTACCTGAAAACGTCGAAAGTCCTAAACGCCGATGATGAGAACACCGACACTGGAAGACCGATAACGGAGAAAACCGACAGTTGAGAATCCCGACACTGAGAGCACCGACATGTTAAGGTAAGTGTGCGATAGGGACGGACGTTAGGGTCAGGGTGTGGGTAAGGTAAGTGTGTGATAGTGATGGACGTTAGGGTAGGGTGCGGGTCAGGCAAGTGTGTGATAGTGACGGACTTTAGGTTTAGGGGTGGGTTAAGTGAGTTAGGGTTAGGGTGCGGGTAAGGTAAGTGTGCAATAGTGACAGACTTAAGTGTTAGGGGAGGATTAAGTGAGTTAGGGTTAGGGTGCGGGTAAGGTAAGTGTGTGATAGTGACGGACCTTAGGGTTAGGGTTTGGGTTAAGGTTAGTGCATAGATAGTTGTGTATGTAAGGTTTAGTATAGGTTTGTAAGGTTTTTGGTATGCTTGTGTTGTGTGTGTGTTTTTCAAGAAAAGTATTTGTTTTGTTGATTGTCGGGATTGTGGTTTGTCGGGCATGTGAAGTTTCGTGTTTTTGAACTGTCGGTTTCTTTTGGATTTGTCGTGTTGGTTATTTCGTTGTTGGTGTTTTGGAGTGTCGGTGTTATCAGGTAGAACCATATATATAGATATATATATATATATATATATATAAAATACTTTAAATATTATATAAAAAAATTCTATAGACTTCTGTAATGCACTAAATAATTCTAAAACTATAAATAAGGAACACACATACACTGAAGTTTGCAACTGCAACTCTTAACAACTAACTAACTAACTTAACTCTAACTTCTAATCAAACTCTAATCTTAACTAGATACCTAACAACTGGAGAGAAAACATCTCTCGGAGTGGAGTATAAACAGTGATATCCAGTAAGAAGGACACAGTAATGGTGAGCCCTTGTCAACATGACCAAATTCTTCATGCAGCAAATCAGATTTGAGGTACTGAGGTGGAGAACTGAAGAGCTTCAGATTAAATTTATAGTAAAAATCCATGGTTGAATCGGAAAAAGTAGACAACACTGGATCAAGAATTTTGGATTCTCTCCTGAAACCACAGCCTGGGCAGATCTCTCACACAAGTGAAAGATTCCTGACACTTTAAAAAGACTCTGCAAAGATAAGTATGTTATCTAAATAAGGAAAAATGTGAATACCTTGCAGTCTGCAGTAGACCATCACTGGAAGTATTCACTTTGTAAATACTCTGAGAGCAATGGATCACTGAAGGGTAATGTGGAGAAAGTACAGTTGTGTACACTTACCATAAATGTAGATGTTCGAGTGTATTCACTGTTGCAGTCATCACATTTGGGTTATCTGCTTGCAGTAGCCCTCAGTCGGCCTGATTATCAAAGTCTTGGGTCCTGCGTCAGTTGCTGTCTCAACTTCCATAACGTCAGGTAGTCAGGGGTATAAAGCATGCAGCCGACACCATTACATCAGTTTTTCTTGCCCCAGATGTCAGGTGCCCCCATAATGGGAAGCAATTATTTACAAGGTTACACCTCCAACAAAAAAGCAAATACACCAAATAGCTTTAAGCATAGTAAACAAGAATAGAGGTATAGTCAAATAGAAGTCAGGGGGCTGGATGGAGTGTAACCAGGACTGCAACAGTGAATACACTTGAACATCTACATTTATGGTAAGTGTACACAACTGTACTATGTACTTCATGTTTCACTGTTGCAGTCATCACATTTGGGTAGATTCCCAAAGCTAAGGATGGGAGGAGTTAATTAGATAGCATTAGGACCAGCTATAAGGCCCTGTAAGACTGTAGTGGCAAAGCCAGCTCTGGATTTAGAAAAAACTGACAAGTGGTAATGCTTGGTGAAGGTATGTACAGAACTCCAGGTAGCAGCTTCTAGGATGTCCCTGGTAGGTACACCTCTGAGAAAGGCTGTAAAGGTAGATGCAGCCCTGGTTGAATGTGGTTGTATCTCCTGTGGGGTAGGTTTTCCATGGTGATTAAAGCAGAAATTAATGCAATGGCCTATCCCCTTAGAAATGGTTTGCTTTGAAATAGCCTTCCCCACTGCTCCTGCTGCAAATGTAACCAGAAGCTGTTCAGATTTCCTGAGAGGTTTAGTCCTGTCCAAATAAAATCTAAGTTGTCTGTGCACGTCCAAGGACTGCAGTATTCATTCCCCTTTGTTCTGTGGATTAGAAAAGAAGGTTGGCAAATGAATGAATGGACTGATTAAGGGCAACACTGGATACCACCTTGGGCATGAAGGAGGGATTGGTCCTGAGGGTTACCCTGTCTGCATGAAAGATGATGAAAGGCTCCACTGCCATGATGGACTGTAATTCAGACACCCTTCTTGCTGAAGTGATGGCTAGAAGGAAGGATGTTTTCCAAGAAAGGAATTTCAAATCTGCATTTGCAGCTGGCTCAAAGGGAGGTAGAGTGAGCTTTTCCAATACAAAGTTAAGGTCCCATGCTGGAGTAGGGGCTCTCCTGGGTGGTCTTAAGTTTTTGGCCCCTCTGAGGAATTGCTTCAGCAGTGGATGAGAAAAGAGGGGTGGTTCTGTATTGTAATGAGCTGAAATGGCTGAGGCATAAATTTTGATGGAGGAAAAGGAAAGGCCCTTGTGAAGCATCTCAGTTAAGTTTTGAAGAATCTGAGGTAAATTGAGCGCTGCTATGCCCATCCCTTGAATTTGGCTCCAGGAACAGAATATTTGCCATTTTTCAGCATAGGATTTTCTAGAACTAGGCCGACTTGCTTCCAGAATGACATCCATCACTTGCTTACTGAGGGATGGTAACGGAGAAATCAGGTAATTAGTCAAGCTTCAGGGTTCAGGGTTTGAAGCTGTGGGTGCAGAATCTGGCCCTCCTGCTGGGACAGCAGGGCAGGGGTCTGAGGCAGGTGCCATGGTGACAGCCGTGACACACTGTGCAAGAGGGGGTACCAGTGTTGGCATGGCCAGTCTGGTGCAATCAGTATCGTCCTTGGTTTGTCCTGTTTGATCTTTAGTAGTACCTTGGAGAGGAGAGGCAGAGGTGGAAAGGCATAAATTGATAGGTTTTTCCAGGTGAAGGACAGGGCATCCACTATCCAAGCTTGTTTGTGGGGAGTCCTTGTGCAGAATGTGTCCAACTGGTAGTTCTGGGGGGAGGCAAACAGAGCTATCTCTGGGCTCCCCCATTTGTTTCTCAACATGATGAATATCTTTGGGTCCAGTTTCCACTCGTGTGGGTCCATGAGATTTCTGCTTAGTTTTTCTGCCAGTGTATTTAGCTTTCCTGGAAGGAATAAAGTCTGTAGGTGCACTTGGTAGCTCAAGGCTATGTTCCACAGAGCCATGGCTAGTCTGCAGTGAGAGTATGAGTGGGTCCCCCCCTGCTTGTTCATGTAACACATAACAGTGGTGTTGTCCATCTTTACCATTAATTGTCCTGGAACAATGTGGTCCTTGAAGGCTGTCAGGGCATTCTGTACAGCTAACATTTCTTTTTGATTGATATGCAGGTGCATTTGACTTGGGTTCCATTTGCCCTGAATGCACTTCCCTGCCAAGTGAGCCCCCCATGCACAGTCTGATGCGTCTGTTGTTAGGGTTTTGGCGGCAGGGGTTAGAGTGAATGGCAGTCACTTGTTTTGGTGGCAGGCCTCTGCCCATCAAAGAAACTCTATCTGTACGCAAGGTAAGATAGGAATCATTGCTT
This sequence comes from Protopterus annectens, assembly GCF_019279795.1. Lineage (NCBI taxonomy): Eukaryota > Metazoa > Chordata > Ceratodontiformes > Protopteridae > Protopterus > Protopterus annectens. The sequence goes on from NC_056731.1 coordinate 1,849,938,593, forward strand.
CTAGATCCTGATAATGTTGGCACCATAGGATTTTTAGATACCATTGTAGTTTCCTCATATGCAGTCTTGCATATGGAATTAGGAGAATGCAGGAGGCCATGAACCCCAGGGCTTGCAGTATTTTCCTTGCAGATAGCTGGGTCTCTGTGGCCAGTAGTTTGAAGTAGGCTGTCAAATGAACTTGTTTCTCTGGCATGAGGAAAGCCATCTGGGAAGTTGTGTTCAAGCTTGCTCCCAGGAATACAATTTGTTGGTAGGGTACAAGATGTGATTTCTTTTCATTTATGGTGTACCCCAGAGAAGTTAGCAATTTATGCACAAACGCCAGATGATTCAATAGCATGTCCTGGCTTTCTGCCTGAATTAGACAATCGTCCAGGTATGGGTAAATTTGAATATTTCTTTACCTGCAAAATGCAATGACTGGGATAGGCACTTTGTGAATATCCTGGGCGCAGAAGATAAGCCAAAGGGCAGTGCAGAGAACTGATGGTGCATGTAGCCTGCTTTGAAGCGCAGGTATCTTCTGCAAGATTCCCTGATTGGGATATGCAGGTAGGCTTCCTTTAAATCCAGTGTTGCCAACCAGGCATCCTTGCCTAGCATAGGAAGCAACTGGTGAAGAGTTAACATCCTGAATTTTGGATCACCAAAAATGTGCTTAGGATAGAGCGGACCAAGATAGGACGCCAGGAGTTGTCTTTTCTGGGCACCAGAAAAAGTCTTGAGTAGAAACCTTGTCCCCCTTCCTCTTCTGGGACAGTTTGAATAGCCCTGATACTTAAGAGAGAGAGAACATACTTTTGAGCCTCTGCACACTGATTTGGAGGCAGATCTGGCCAACCGTTTGGGGTTGGTAAGGTGTGGAAATGAAATCTGTATCCTTGGGAAACTATATTTAAAACCCATTTGTCCTGGGTAATGAGTTCCCAATTTTCTGCATGCAGGGCAATCTTTCCCTCTAAAGGAACAGTCAGTTGTTCAGGGCTTGGAAGTTTTAAAGTTAAGTCATTGAAACAGTTTACTATAGGGGGAGTCTTACTACTCCCTGCTTTGGAAGTGGGAGACCCCCACTGCTTAGTCCTGTGAGTACCTTGAGACTGAAGCCTGGGTGTTCTGCTGGTTCTGGGTATGGACTGAGAAGGCCTGGAAGAGGCAGGAAAGGACCAATTCTTAGAGGGCCAATGCCTTCTAAATCTGGGAGGCAGTACTTGCAGGAAATCTTTAACAGTTTGCATAGATTTAGCTTTTTCCTCCATCTTTTTAAGTACTTCTTCTGCTTTGTTGCCAAACAGGCGGTCCTGGTTTAGGGGAGCATTCAGCAATTTAGCTTTAACATGATCTGGCAAAGATTGCTCCTTAAGCCAAGCATGCCTTCTAAGTACAGACTCAGTGACAGCAGCCCTGCCAAATGCCTCTAGTGAATCAAAACCACATTGCAAAGTATGTTTTCCAACTTGTTCAGCAGAATGCATTAAATCCTGTAAATCTTTAGTTTCAGCACAGTCAGGAATCAACATAATTTTCTGTTTAAGCAGTCCAGTAATATGCTGCTGATACTTTAACATACGAAACTGGCAGTTTAAGGCCCTAATGGCCAAGGTTGTAGAAAGTACAGTTTTGTACCTACCGTAAATGTAGATGTCCGATAGGCATGCATCTGCAGTCCTTACAAATGGGTTGTCCTGTCGTCAGGCAGCCCTTCGGTCGGCCGGATTCCAAAGTCTGGGTCTGGCCTCGGCTGGTGTCGCACTTCACCCGACGTCATAGCTGCAGTTCTTCGGGTATAAAGGCATCAGCCGACGCCATTTTCCTCAGTGTTTCTTGCCCCAGATGCCAAGTGCCCTCTAGGAAGGCTAAATTTGGATAAATGCAAATGGTTCCAAATAGTAGAGAGCAAACAAAAAATAAGCATGTATGTACATATATACAAACAAATACACCATAATAGATTCCCCCAGCTAGCTACATGATGGGCAAATACCCTAGGAGTACCACAGAGGGGAAGGAGGGTGGGTAATCCTGACTGCAGATGCATGCCTATCGGACATCTACATTTATGGTAGGTACAAAACTGTACTATGTCCTTCAAGGATGCATCTGCAGTCCATCTGCAGTCCTTACAAATGGGTAGAATACCATAGCCAAACTGGGGGAGGAGGAGAAATAAGATTATGGTGTAGTTAAGATCCCTTGCAAAACAGCAGTGGCAAAACCTGCTCGGGATCTGGAGTATAAAGGTAAATTATAATGCTTGGCAAATGTATGCACGGAGCTCCAAGTAGCAGCCTCTAAAATGTCCTTGGTAGCCACTCCTCGTAGAAAAGCTGTGGTAGTGGCTGTTGCCCTTGTAGAGTGAGGCCTGATGTTTTCTGGTGTTTTCTTCCCATGGTAGGAGTAACAAAATCTAATGCAATTTCCTATCCACTTAGAGATTGTCTGTTTTGAAATTGCTTTCCCTTCCATTCCTGTTGCATATGCTACCAGAAGCTGGTCAGTTTTTCTATTGCCCTTGGTCCTGTCCAGGTAGTAGCGTAGTTGTCTATGTACATCCAAGGTATGCAACAGTCTTTCTCCCCTGTTCTGTGGGTTGGGGAAGAATGTAGATAGATGGATAGCTTGATTTAAAGATACCCTGGAGACCACCTTTGGCATAAAAGTAGGATTTGTTCTCATGGACACTCTATCTTGATGGAAGATCAGGAAGGGCTGTACTGCCATTAATGCCTGTAGCTCAGATACCCTTCTTGCTGAAGTGATTGCAAGTAGGAAAGCAGTTTTCCATGATAAGTATTGTAATTCTGCTGTTGCTGCTGGTTCGAAAGGAGGGAGTGTCAACTTTTCTAACACAAAGTTCAAGTCCCATGCTGGCAATGGTGGCTTCCTAGGTGGTTTTACATTTTTAATTCCTCTCAGAAACTGCCTGAGCAGAGGATGTGAGAAGACTGGAGGATCCAAGTTGTATTCTGCTGAAATAGCTGATGCATGAATCTTAATGGAAGAATAGGACAGGCCGTTATGGAAGAGCTCTGCCAAGTATTCCAGGATGTTGGCTATGTTTACCAGTGACACATTTTCTCCCTTTGCAGTACTCCAAATGTGATATCTTTTCCATTTTGCTGAATAATTTTTTCTTGTTGAGGGTCTGCGAGCCTACAAGATAATGTCTTTAACCCTTTGGGATAAATTTGGGTTATTTGGTCTTATGCAATGTTCCAGGCAGTCAGCTGCAGCGTTTTCAGGTTTGGATGCAGGGTGTTGTAGTTGTTCTGTGTTAACAGTAAGGGAACTAGAGGTAGAGGCCATATTCGTTCCCGAGACATGCTCCTCAGTAATGGGTACCAATGTTGCCTTGGCCAGTCTGGAGCTATCAGGATGATCCTTGGACGGTCCTCTTTGATTTTCAATAGCACCTTGTGCATCAAAGGGAGTGGTGGAAATGCATATGCTGTCAGGTTTATCCAACTGAAAGATAGGGAGTCCACTTTCCAAGCAAGTGGGTGGTAAGTCCTTGTGCAGAATTTCTTCAGTTGATGATTGCGTGGGGATGCAAATAAATCTATTTCTGGTAGTCCCCACTTTCTTGTAATGGTTTTGAAAATGTCCGGATGCAGCATCCATTCGTGGGCATCCGTGGTAGTTCTGCTTAGTATGTCTGCTAGAATGCTTTCTTTTCCTGGCACAAAAATTGCTTGTAACTGAATGTTGAAGCTCAGGGCCACATTCCAGAGGTCCATTGCCATCCGGCATAGAGGGTACGAATGTGTGCCTCCCTGTTTGTTGATGTACCACATAACTGTGGTGTTGTCTGTCCTTATCAACAGTTGACCTTGTCGCAGTAATGGTCTGAATGTCTGAATTGCCAGTTTTACTGCCAGCATTTCCTTTTGATTTATGTGCAGATGCAGCTGGTCTTGAGTCCATAAGCCTTGTATGCACTTGTCCAGCATGTGCGCCCCCCCAACCGAGGTCTGAGGCGTCCGTTGTGATGGTCTGGCTTGGTTGAGTGCTGTGGAAGGGCAGTCCTTTGTTTGATTGACAGGCCTGAGCCCACCATTGGAATTCTTGCTTCAGGCATGGGATTATTGGAATTTGGGTTTCTAGGCTGTGCTTGTGCTGAGACCATAAATTCCTTAGGTACCATTGTAACTTTCTCATATGCAGTCTGGCATGTGGAACCAATATTATGCAGGATGCCATGAAACCCAAGGCTTGCAGGACTTTTCTTGCTGTTAGCTGGTTCTGCTTTGTTAATGCCAAGAAGTAGAGAGGGAGTTGCTCCTGTTTTTCTACTGTTAGGAATGCCATTTGTTTTGATGTGTCCAGCTCTGCACCCAAAAAGGTTATCCTTTGGGATGGTATCAGCCTTGACTTTTTTATATTGACTGTGTATCCCAGGGCTTGCAGTAGATACATGACCCTTTTCAAGTCTTCTGTTAGCTTGTTTTTGTTGTCCGCTTGTAACAGGCAGTCGTCCAGGTAGGGGTAGATTTGGATTCCCTGAAGCCTGCAATGAGCAATTACTGATGCCAGGCATTTCGTGAACACACTGGGCGCAGTAGATAAGCCAAAAGGCAATGCTGAGAATTGATAATGCTCTGATCCTGCAAGAAATCTGAGGTATCTTCTGCAATTTGGTCGTATGGGGACGTGCAGGTATGCCTCCTTGAGATCTAGAGTTACCAGCCAAGACTCCTTGCCCAACATAGGAAGAAGCTGCTGTAGGGTCAGCATTTTGAATTTTGGGACAATGAGGAATGTGTTTAAAGCGGACAGGTCGAGAATTGGTCTCCATTGGTTTTCTTTTCTTGGTACCAGGAAGAGCCTGGAGTAAAATCCTTGTCCTTGCTCCATAGATGGTACCTTTTCTACAGCTCTCATCCTTAGTAAGTGAGCTATTTGTTTTAGAGCTTCTGCCTTTTGATTTGGAGGTAGGTTTGGCATTCCTCTCTTCCTTGGTAGAGTATGGAAGTGAAACCTGTAACCTTGGTCCAATGTCTGTAAAATCCACTTGTCTTCTGTGATGTAATGCCAGTTTACTGAAAATAAGGCTAGCTTCCCGCCTAAGGGTGCTTCTAGTTGTTCCCTGGTAGGCGGTGCCAGCACCAAGTCACTGTGACTGTCCTGTAGTAGTGGTGGTGGCTGTATCTGTGGCTGTACCTCGCTGGTTGTTAGCCTGCCACTGACGTCCCCTGTAGGCACCTCTGGATTGACCTCTGCCTCTTGAGCGCCTATTCCTGCCTCTTTGAGCTCTGGAGGTGTCTGGAAAGGACCAATTCTTGGAGGGCCAATTCCTGCTAAACCTTGGTGGTTGGACCTGTAAGAAATCTTTCACTGTCTGGACAGATTTTGCCTTCTCTTCCATCTTCTTCAGCACCTGTTGTGCAGGAGAGCCAAACAAATTGATCTTGTCCATGGGAGCATCTAGTAGTTTTGATTTGACATGGTCTGGTAAGGCCTGCTCTTTTAACCATGCATGTCTTCTGATCACTGTGCCAGTCATGGCTGATCTAAAGGAAGCCTCCAGTGCATCATAGCCGCATTTTAAGGAATGATTACTGACCTGCTGAATGTTATGTACCATTTCCTGAACAGATTTTTGTCTAATGGTTCATCCGAGGACAGCTTTTTAGTTAACTGGTCTAACATAAATTCTTGATACTGGATCATGTGGAATTGACAGTTCAAGGCCCTAGCTGAAAGAGTAGCAGAAGTGTAAACGTTTTTACCCCATCTCTCTAAGGACCTGGATTCCCTTTCAGAGGGGAGGGGGTTTTTGGCAGAGGTAGCTGCTACAGCCTTAGGTCCCTGGGAGATAGTTTCAGGATCTGCAAAAGGAGCCTTATACAAATGATAATGTGTGTCCGGGACCTGTAGTACCTATCGGGCTTTGCAGGGGCCGGAGGTAGTGAATCAGGAGCAGTACAAGCATCATTAAATGCATCATCCACAACAGAGAGAACTGGGGGGGGTGGCTAAAGGTCTATGCTGTGGTAAATGCAGAAAGGTTCTAAGCCTTTTTCTAGAGTCTGAAAAATCCTAGCCCTGCCACTGAAATTGTTCCCTCATAGCATGCAAGGTCTCCCCAAAGGAAAATTCCTCAGGCGGAGAGGCAGAAGGAATGGACTCTTCAGCATCAGAGTCTTCATAAGGAGATAAAGGGTCCTCTGGAGGGTTTGAATTATCTGAATCATCCGAGGAGTCATCTGTAGAAACTGGCTCAGGGGGCTCTGCTCTAGGCCTCTTCTCTGGAGGTGGGTGAGAGGCCCTGTCTGGGTGAGGTTGGGATCCCCGGATCAAAGAAATGAGATCCTCTGCTAGACTAAGCATTTGTGAACTAGAGCTAGGCCTGTGAGAAGGGGTCTTAGCAGGCACAGATTTGGTAGATTTAGCTGCTTTAGCCCTGGCAAAGGCCTTAATCGACATGGTTGCAGGTGGCCTAGCAGCTCCACGTGCAGGGGTTGAAATATCCAAGGGGATAGTATCAGATAAATCCTGGGAACCTGCAAGAGCAGGTGGTATTTCAGAAGCCGATTCCACCAGGTTGGATGAGGCCTCGGTTGGAGGTAAGCTTTCGGCTGAAGGAAGAACCGCGAGCTCGGTTTCAGCCAAAACCGAGACACTCGCGGTTGGCTTAACCGCGGTTTCGACCGAAACCGCGGACCGCGAGTGTCGGTCCTTTTCCTTGCACTTTTTAGATATTTGCGTAGTCGGAGGATCCGACGGCATAATGTAAGCAAAAGCGGAGCCGAAAAACTCCTCAGCAAATTCCGACCGACGTCTAAGCGTTCGTCGGTTAAAAGAAGCACAGGCTAGACAAGCTGCTACGTCGTGGTCTGGGCCTAAACAAGGTAAGCAGTAAGAGTGGAAATCTTTATGAGGTATTTGTTTCCCACAAGTTAAACAGTTATTCACTTTTTCTGACATCGGCTGAGGCAAGAAAGAGTCCCCAACAGGCTACTTAGCTTTTTAGAAGTCTTCGGTAGTAGAAGAAGTATTCGGTAGTAGTAATCTCTGGTTCTGACCGACCGGCACTTGCGAACAGCTTCTGCTTCAGGCGCCACGCGGCAAGAAAGACTGAGGAAAATGGCGTCGGCTGATGCCTTTATACCCGAAGAACTGCAGCTATGACGTCGGGTGAAGTGCGACACCAGCCGAGGCCAGACCCAGACTTTGGAATCCGGCCGACCGAAGGGCTGCCTGACGACAGGACAACCCATTTGTAAGGACTGCAGATGCATCCTTGAAGGACATCTGTATACCTTCTTGCCCCATCTATCCAGCACCCTGGAATCTCTGTCAGAGGGGGTAGGATTTTGGGCAGTAGTAGCCTCAATGCCCTTGGGTCCCTGTGAAATGGTCTCAGGATCCGCAGTAGGATTTTTAAAGAGGAACCTGTGAAAGTCAGGAACCCTAAAATATCTATCTGGTTTTCTGGGAGCAGGAGGTAAAGAGTCAGGGGCCAAGCTAGAGTCTGAAAAAGCATCATCAACAATGTCCAGTACAGGAGGGACAGCTAAAGGCCTGTGTTGGGGCAGGAGTAAGAAATCCCTAAGCCTCTTTTTAGAGTCATGGTAATCCTGGCTTTCTCAGCGAAAATGTTCCCTAAGAATATGCAAGGTTTCACCAAAAGAGAAATCCTCTGGAGGTGAAGCAGAGGGAATAGAGTCCTCTGCATCAGAGGAAAAAAGAAGTTATGTACCTACTATAACGTTCCATGTTAGTTGTCTTCATCTCGCCTTCTTTCTTGCTGGTTGGAATCGTAGCCGATCCTCGGCTCAGACTCGGCCATCTTCAATAGCTTGAGAGCTGTTTACTGGCTCGTGGCTACTCCTTATTCTATGATGCTTAGCGATAGCTACCCAGATCTCATTTGAAATAGCTAACTCCAGACATAGCAAGAGAATAAACCAGTCCAAAAAATAGGTTGACTATACCTGCCATATTCTCTAAGTCAATACAGGAAAAATAAGAGAACACGCAGCCAGTGAAACAGGAACTCCTCTCGGTCCACTAGGACAAGGGGACAGAGGGTGGGACGCAAGAAAGAAGGTGAGATGAAGACAACTAACATGGAACGTTATGGTAGGTACATAACTTCTTTATGTTAAGTTGTCTATCTCGCCTTCGTTCTTGCTGGTTGGGACAGCGTCCCTAGCACCTAATATCCTGGGTGGCTCAGTGGAACAGACTCTTCAGAACAGTGGAACCAACGTCAGCTCTGCTCCTGGAGACCATATACAGCCTGTAATGAGAAATAAAGGTATGAGGGTTTGCCCACGTGGCAACTGCATAGATAGAATCCATGGGCAACCTAGACTGGAAGGCTACAGAGGTGGCCAAGGCCCTAGTAGAATGACCTTTCGGTTTAATAGGTAACTCTTTGTTCCCTAACTGATAAATGAAACTAATAGTGTGTGACAACCATCTAGACAAGGTTACTTTGGAAACTGAGAGACCTTGTTTGCCTAAGGCATAAGAAAGGAATAATTGGTCCAACTTCCTTATTTCTTTAGTTCTGTGCAGGTAAAAACGCAATTGTCTATGAACGTCCAATTGGTGTAGTTTGTACTCTGCCTTGTTGGTATGATTAGGGAAAAACATAGGAGGAGCTATAGATTGGTTTAAATTATTTTCTGAGCAGACTTTAAGAAGAAACGAAGGATTAGTCCTCAGAGCAACCCTGTCCTTATGAAAAAACACGTAGTGAGGACAAACACATAGTCCTGAAGTTTGGAGATGCGTCTGGCTGAAGTAATAGCTACCAGAAAGAGTGTCTTCCAAGATAGAAACTTGATGGAGCAGGACGTTGCTGGTTCAAAAGGGGGCATAATTAAGGAAGTTAGGACTAAATTAAGGTCCCAAGGAGGAGGGGGATCTCTCACTGGAGGCCAAAGAAGAGTTGTCCCTCTCAAAAAAGCTTTACAGAGCTTATGAGACATAATGTTAGAATTAGACAAACCAAAATGAAAGTTAGAAATGGCCACTAATTGTACCCTGATCGTAGCGGAAGCGGACCCGGAGTGAAACAGTTGTGCTAGGAATTCCAGAATTTCGTGGACTGAGGCAGAAAAGGGATCCACATTCCTAGCCTCTGCCCAACAAGAAAAACGTTTCCATTTGCTAGTATAAGTTTTCCACGTTGTAGACTTGTGAGAAGAGACAATAATCTCACGTACTGCTGGGGAAATGCTGGGAAGCCTGGCTAAGGTTGGAAGTGAAGCAACCAAGCTGTGAGCTGGAAAGTCTGGAGGGATTGATGCAACCCGCCTGATTGATGAATCAGGAGATCTGGAATTGGGTTCAGAGTCCAGGGTTGATCGAGAAGGTAATGGTGCAGGAACGGACACCATATCTGTCGAGGCCAGTAGGGGGCAATGATCATTTTGCAACCCAACGACTTTGCTTTCTGTATGATTTTCGGTATTAGAGGAAACTGAGGAAAAGCATAAAGAAGTCCTTGAGGCCATTCGTGGACTAGAGCGTGTCTGGGTATGTGACCTGGAAGCGAAAGAAGGGAGAAGTAGTTGCTGCATTTGCTGTTGAAGGGGGTGGCAAAAAGATCGCAGCAAGGCTGTCCCCATTTGCGGAAAATAAAATCCGCAACTTCCTGATTCAGAGACCACTCGTGAGGCATGAGGATAGCTCTGCTGAGCCTGTCCGCTATGACGTTGGATCTCCCAGGGATTTGCGTCGCAATCAGAAAATGTTGGGAGGAAATCGCCCACTGCCAAAGTCTGAGTGCTTCTCGACACAGGGGGTAGGATCTGGTTCCGCCCTGCTTGCTGATGTACCACACCACTGACGTGTTGTCCATTTGAATAGCAATTGTCCCAGAAGGAAGAGAGTCTTGAAGGGCTTGTAATGCCAGAAGCACGGCTCTCATTTCCAAGACATTTATGTGCAGATGGTACTCGTGAGGTTGCCAGGTGCCTTGGACTGTCCTGCCCAGATAATGCCCCCCCCACCCTATCAGGGAGGCGTCTGTTGTCACTGTGGCTACCGGAAAGGGTTGAATGAAAGGTCTGCCCTGAGTAATTAGTGGGGAGACCATCCACCAAGAAATATGTCTTTTGCATGCATCCGTGATCAGGATCATGTGAGTCATGGGTAGCTCTTGAAAAGACCACTGCCTGAACAGAAGCCACTGAAGATTTGTCATATGAAAGCGTGCTAGTAGGATTAGAAGAATGGCTGCTGCCATGGGACCCAGAGTTTGAAGGATGTACCTGACTTGGATCCTTTTGCTCTACATCAGAATCTGTACTTGCTGACGAATTGCGGACACCCTTTCTAGTGGTAGCCTTGCAAGCATATCCCTTGTGTCTAAGTCTGCTCCTATGTAAGTGATAGACTGACAGGGCAACAAGGCAGATTTTTCGAAATTTATTGTAATGCCTAGCTGGGAGCAGATTGTGATTGTGTGGTCCCGCGCCTGCAGGAGTTGATGCCTGGTGGTAGCAGTGAGGAGCCAGTCATCTAGATATGGAAACACCTGGAATCCTTGACGTCTCAGGTGAGCTGTGACCACTGCCATACATTTGGTGAACACCCTGGGGGTTGTGGTGAAACCAAAGGGCAGAGCTCTGAAAGTACAGTTTTTACCTACCATAAATGTAGATGTTCGAGTGTAAACACTGCTGCAGTCATTACACTTGGGTTATCCTGCCGTCAGGCGGTTCCCCAGTTGGCCTGAGTTCCAAAGTCTTGGTCCAGAGTCATTTGCTGTCGCCTCCTCCCTGACGTCAGTGCGACAGGGGTATAAAAGATGCAGCCAACGCCATTTTCTTCAGTTTTTCCTTGCCCCAGATGTCAGGTCCCCCCAAATAGGTAGGCAATTCAATTTGCTAGTAAAATATACAAAAGAAAAGCAAACAACCATTTTTAGTTACCAGCAAATACTCCCCATAGGTAATAAAGGGTAGATGACCTAGGTAAGTACCAGAAAGTAAGAGGGGAAGGAGGGAGGGTAACCTGGACTGCAGCAGTGTTTACACTCGAACATCTACATTTATGGTAGGTAGAAAACTGTACTATGTTCATCGTGTTACACTGCTGCAGTCATTACACTTGGGTGGAATCCCAAAGCTGAGGTAGGGAGGCTGGATCTATAAGGCATTAGGGGTGGCTATAAGGCCCTGCAGGACAGCAGTGGCGAAGCCAGCTCTGGATTTGGAGTATAAAGGCAAATGGTAATGTTTGGTGAAGGTATGCACAGAACTCCATGTTGCTGCTTCCAAAATATCCTTGGTAGGTACTCCTCTGAGGTAGGCAGTTGAAGTGGCTGTTGCCCTGGTGGAGTGAGATCTAGTGCTGCTAGGTACAGGTTTCCCATGGTGGGTATAGCAGAAACGTATACAGTGTCCTATCCATTTTGAAATAATCTGCTTTGAAATGGCTTTTCCCTGTGCTCCTGCAGCGTATGCTACCAATAATTGCACAGACTTTCTGAAAGCTTTGGTTTTGTCCAAGTAGAAGCATAACTGCCTGTGAATGTCCAAAGAATGTAGTAGTCTTTCCCCTTTGTTCTGTGGTTTTGGATAGAAAGTTGGCAAGTGAATAGTTTGGTTTAGAGCCACACTTGATACCACCTTTGGCATAAAAGTAGGGTTAGTTCTTAAAGACACCCTGTCCTGGTGGAAGATGAGGAAAGGTTCCACTGCCATTAGTGCCTGTAATTCTGAAACTCTTCGTGATAATGTTATTGCCAGTAGCAAAGCAGTTTTCCAAGAGATGTATTTTAATTCTGCTGTGTTAGCTGGCTCAAAAGGAGGTAAAGTTAATTTTTCCAAAACAAAGTTGAGGTCCCAAGTTGGTAAAGGTGCTCTACGGGGCGGTCTTATGTTTTTAGCCCCTCTGAGGTACTGTTTGAACAAAGGATTAGAAAAAATTGGTGGATCCGTGTTGTAATGAGCAGAAATAGCTGAGGCGTGGATCTTGATGGATGAGAAGGTGAGGCCCTTGTCCAGTATCTCAGTTAAGTATTGAAGTATCTGAGGAATGTTTGGGACAAGAGGGTCAAGGCTGTGCACTTGGTTCCAGCCACAGAATCTCTTCCATTTTTCCGAGTAGGCTTTCCTGGTGCTAGGCCTTCTGGCCTCCAGAATGACATCCATAACAGCTTTGGAGAGAGGCATTGTTTGCCTGACTAAGGAATTTTCCATGCAGCTAGATTTAAGGTCTTTAGCTGGCTGTGAAGTATCTGATTGTTGTGCTGTGTCAACAGCTGTGGGATTTGAGGCAAAGTCCAGGGTGGCTCTTGTGCTAAGTTCTTTAAGATTTGGGTACCAGTGCTGGCGTGGCTAGTCTGGTGCAATCAGGATCATCTTTGGCTCTTCCTGCCTGGCTTTTATGAGTACCTTTGGAAGGAGAGGTAAAGGAGGGAAAGCGTATACTTGTAGTTTTTTCCACCTGAATGAGAGGGCATCCACTTTCCATGCTTGTGGATGGTAGCTCCTTGTGCAGAATATCTATAATTGGCAGTCAATTGGGGATGCAAATAGATCTATGTCCAGGCTCCACCATTTTTGTGTTATCATTCTGAATATTTGTGGGTCCAATTTCCATTCGTGGGGGTCCATGATGTTTCTGCTTAGGTCGTCTGCCAGTGAATTTTTCTCTCCTGGCAGGAATTGTGCTTGCAGATGAACTTGGTAGTTTAGAGCTGTGTTCCACAAGGTCATGGCTTGTCTGCAGAGGGGGTAGGAGTGTGTGCCCCCTTGCTTGTTTATGTACCACATAACTGTGGTGTTGTCTGTCTTTAGTAGTAATTGTCCTGGATGCAGCAGGTCCTTGAAAGCTATAATTGCATTTTGTACAGCTAGCATCTCTTTTTGATTGATGTGGAGATGTCTTTGCTCTGTGGGCCACTCGCCCTGGATACATTTACTGCCATGTGTGCTCCCCAGGCATAATCCGATGCATCTGTTGTCAGTGTTTGCCTGGCTATGGCTTGAGTGAAAGGCTGTCCCTTGTTGAGGTGACAAGCTTGAGCCCACCATCGAAACTCCTGTTGAAGGCAAGGAATTAGTGGTATAACTGCTTCCAAACTTTGACAGTGTTGAGACCATACACTCTTTAGGTACCATTGAAGTTTCTTCATATGCAGTGTGGCAAATGGAATTAGTAGTATGCAAGATGCCATGAAGCCCAAGGCCTGCAGAATTTTTCTTGCAGGGAGTTGGGTCTTTGTTGCCATTAAATGAAAATAATGAGTCAGTTGTCCTTGCTTGTCTGGCATGAGATAAGCCATCTGGGCTGTTGTGTTCAAGCTGGCACCCAGGAATATTATCTGTTGTGAGGGCACTAGTTTTGATTTATTTTCGTTTACTGTGTACCCCAGGCAACTTAACAACTTTTTTACGTATGCCAGATGCTTTAGTAGAATGTCCTTGCTCTCTGCTTGAATCAGACAGTCGTCCAGGTATGGATAAATTTGAATTCCTTTTTGCCTGCAAAATGCAATTACTGGTGCCAGGCACTTTGTGAAGACCCTGGGCGCAGTAGATAAGCCAAAGGGCAGTGCAGAGAATTGATAGTGCATTGAACCAGCTAGAAATCTGACGTATCTTCTGCAGTTTTGTCTGACAGGGACATGCAGGTATGCCTCTTTTTGGTCCAAAGTCACGAGCCAAGCTTTCTTGCCCAGCATAGAAGAAGCTGCTGTAGTGTCAACATTTTGAATTTCGGAACAACCAGGTAAGTGTTTAGAGAAGAAAGGTCCAGAATGGGTCTCCAGGCTTTGTCCTTTCTGGGAACCAGAAAGAGTCTTGAGTAAAATCCTTGTCCTTGCTCCTGTGGTGGCACCTTTTGAATAGCTCTCATGTCCATGAGTGCTGTAATTTGTCTTTGAGCCTCTGCCCACTGATTTGGTGGCAGATTTGGCATTGCTTTTAACCTTGGCACAGTGTGAAAGTGGAACCTGTAACCTTGAGATACAATGTTGAGAACCTATTTGTCTTTGGTGATGCAATGCCAATTGTGATAGAAAAGTGCCAGTTTTCCTCCTAAGGGGGCTGCCAAGAGAGAGATGTTTGGCAGCTGCAGTGGAAAGTCATTGAGGTTGCTTTTTATAAGGTTGAGGCCTGTCTTCCCCTTCTTTCTGGCCTGGTGTACCCCATTGTCGAGGCCTGTAAGGGCCTTGTGCCTGACCTCTACCTCTTGGACGTCTGTATCTGCCCCTTTGACTGGACTTGAAAGGACCAATTCTTTGTTGGCCAATTTCTGCTAAAACGAGGAGGCTGAACCTGTAAGAAATATTTCACCGTTTGCATAGATTTTGCCTTATCCTCCATCTTCTTTAATACCTCCTCTGCCTTAACTCCAAACAGCACATCCAGCTGCAAAGGTGCATACAATAATTTGACCTTAACATGATCTGGTAACGTATGTTCTTTTAACCAAGCATGCCTTCTAATGACAGAGGCTTTAACTGCTGCTCTACAGGAGGCCTATAAGGAATCAAACCCACATTGCAAAGTATGTTTTCCCACTTGTTCAGCTGCATGCAATAAATCCTGCATTTCTTTAAAATTAGGAGGATCTGAATCTAGAAGCATCTTTTGTTTCAACTGAGACATCAAAAATTGCTGATATTTTAGCATGTGAAACTGGCAAGTCAAGGCTCTCATTGCTAAAGTTGCAGACGTATATACCTTCTTTCCCTATCTGTCTAATGCTCTGGAATATCTGTCAGAGGGAACTGGGTTTTTTGCTGATGAGGCCTTAATCCCTTTGGGTCCCTGAGAAATAGTTTCAGGGTCAGCAACAGGGCTTTTGCACAGAAATTTGTGAGAGTCAGGGACTCTGTAATATCTATCACGTTTAAATGGGGCTGGTGGTAAGGAGTCAGGGTTTAAACTGGATTCAGTGTACACATCATCCACAATATCTAAAACTGGTGGGATAGCGAGGGGTCTGTGTTGAGGCAATAAAAGGAAGTCTCTGAGCCTTTTCTTGGATTCTGAGTAATCCTGGCCTTCCCAATGGAAATGTTCCCTCATGGTATGTAAGGTTTCCCCAAAGAAGTAGTCCTCAAGCGGAGAGGCTGATGGAATTGATTCCTCAGCATAAGAATCTGCATAAGGGGGTAAAGAATATCCTATGTCTGAGGAACAGTCTGAGGAAATGGACACCTGGTCGGAAGACTCATAGTCTGCATCCTGTCTGGGCCTTTTATCAGGAGGGGGATGGGACCCCCTGATCAGGGTGATTAGGTCTTCGGCCATTTTTAGCATTTGTTTCTTAGGCATGGAAGCCTGTCCTGGAGAGAGTTGTGTCTGTTTCTTTGCTTTTAAGGATGGCTTAGACTTTGCAGAGGGTTTAATAGTTAACTGGGTAGGTCTGAAAACACCCTCTGTAGCTATGGATTGCTCAGCTACTTTGGTTCCCTCTGTAGGGTTAGGATCGGAAAGCTGAAACCCTAGTGTGTCCGAAGGCCCAGCCAGCTCCACGTGGGAGTCAGAGGCAGGCTGTGGTTCTGTGGAAGCGGTTGTCAGGGGCTGCATAGGCGCCTCGCTGAAAACCGGAGAACCGGCGACCGGCCTAGAAGAGGCCTCGTCGTCAGTTTTGGGCCTCGGATGCCTGTCCTTGTCCTTGCGCTTTTTATGCATTCCGGTCGTCGGAAGTTCCGACAGCATGGTGTAATTGAATTCTCTCACAAAATAATGTCGGGTAAAATCAAACCGACGTTTAATAGTGCGCTTGTTAAACCTAGCACAAAACCGACAACCAGTGATGTTGTGGTCAGGGCCTAGGCATGGAATACAATAGGAGTGGAAGTCCTTAAGAGGTATTTGCTTCCCACAAGAAATACAATTATTAACTTTTACTGACATTGGTCTGAGGCAAGAAAAAGTTTCCCCAATGGGGTACTTAGCTTTTTAGGAAGACTTTGGTTCTGGATTCGGAATGAAAATCTCAGGAGTCGGCCGACTGGCACTTGCGAACTGCTTCTGCTTCGAGCACCGCGCGGCAAAAATGACTGAAGAAAATGGCATCGGCTGCATCTTATATACCCCTGTCGCACTGACGTCAGGGAGGAGGCGACAGCAAATGACGCCGGACCAAGACTTTGGAACTCAAGCCGACTGGGGAACCGCCTGACGGCAGGATAACCCAAGTGTAATGACTGCAGCAGTGTAACAGGATGACCATCTGATAATGACTGGCCCCCAGCCGGAAACGAAGATATCTCCTGGAGCGCCTGTCCATCTTGATATGGTAGTACGCGTCCTGAAGATCTATCGAGGACATCCAATCGTCCTGACCCAGAAAGGGTAGAATGGACTGTAGCATGACCATCTGAAACTTTGTTCTTTGTACAGACCTGTTTAGTCTGCTGAGATCCAGAATCGGTTTCCAGTCCCCTGTCTTTTGTGGTACTAAAAAGAACCTTGAGTAAGTTCCGGATCCGTGCTGGTCTGCAGGACTACCTGGATGGCTCTTTTTTCTAGCAGTTTTAAAACTTCTATTACTGCTTGCTCCTTCAGATTGGGTGGAACATCTGGAAGGGTCTTCCTTGATTGTAAGGGGGGTTTATGGAAGGGAGTTTTGTAACCTTCTGGATATAATGGACTGTATCCATTTGTCTTGTGTTAAACATTGCCAGGCTTTTAGGTACAGTGAAAGTCTTCCCCCGACTGCCTCCAGAGGTGAGCAGCTGGGCAACCCTTCAGGGATGCTGGAAGGGCTTATCAGAGAAAGATTCTCTGTTGCCCTGGTTCTGCGGACACCCTCTGCCACGAGGGCGACATCTATTATTGTTGTTTCCCCCTCTGCCTCTGGAGGAAAAATCACTGTGTGTCAGGCAAGGCACCCTGCGATTTACGGAACCACACCTTCCCACTCTTCTGACCCTTGGGTTAAGGTCTAGAGGGAGTGGAAAAATGGACTCTCACAGCAGAGAGAGTCTTGCCTTCTTGCTCACACCTAGTCAAAGTGTCTTTCACCTGTGGTCCAAAAAGAAAGGAACCATCAAAGGAAGTGTTGGTGAAGGATGCTCGAAAGGGTTCCGCAAAGTTACACAGCCGCATCCACGCATGCCTCCTAAGGGCCACACCCTTACCTGCGGCTCTACTCGCCCCATCTGCTGCATAGGAAATGAGCCTCATGGAGGAGTTAACAACAGAATTAAGCGTTGCTAGCTGGGAAGCTACTATGGCTTGTGTGCCCTCAGCTGTTGGATCTTGAAGGGTATGTCCGAGCTCTTTAAGAAGATCCCTTTGAAGTCAGGTAAAATGACATAGGTAGTTCAGTGACCTCATAGAGAAGGTCGCTGAAGCGAACATTCACTTCCTGTATCTGCCCATCGTCCTAGATTCCTTGTTAGGGGGATGGACAGACGAAGAGGTCTCCGCTAACTCTTTTTTGGTGACTGCTGCTACCACCATGGCATCAACAGGAACACCTTTCGAAATGAATTGCTTATCCTGCGGTGCTGTAATAAATTTACCAGGTCTCCTCTGAGTTGGTTCCATTGTATCCGGAGCTGACCAAGCCTTTCGAGCCACCACTGACATAAGTGGATCGAAAGGTGGAGAAACCCAGGAGGTGGAAGGTCGGGAACCGAAAGCATCCAGAAATACAGACTCATCCTCGGTGGGGGCTAGGGGATTCCAGTTCCCCCTCTGCTTAAGCATTTCTAGGATGTCCGAGAAGGAAACATCTTCAGAGAGTGATCTAGGGGACCCTTCCGAATCATCTAAGTCTGTATCAGAAGTGACAGACTCGGGGGAGTCAATGTGCTTCCTCTTACACTTTTTCTTCCAAGGGGCTTCCTCTGAGTGATCAGGAGTGGCCTCAGAAGAGGAGGAAACACCCAATGGGATGTCCTGGAGCATCGGTTCCCTACTCTTAGGGTCTGGAGGAGGAGCAGAGGTTGGCACAGGCACTACAGGGGACAGAGCCGGTGGGGCTGTAAGTGGAGCTGACTCAGAAGACAGCGCACTCCGCATGGCATCAAAGGCATCCCTGCCATGATGCAGAGAAAGCTCCAGTTCCGAAGAAATAGGAATCTTTCTCCGCACTGAGGGGGACGGCTCCGAGGCCGATGTTGAAGCCGAGCTCACCTGCGCCGAAGCTCCGAGAGGGTGAATGGGGTCGGACAAGGGTCCGATGCCACTCGCCCCCTCGGAGCCGACGAGGGAGCCACGACGCCCAGATCCCTCGATGGAAGGTACAACCGAGGAAATCGGAGCCGACGTCGGAACCGAAGGAGATAGAGTTATCGGAGCCGACGGTTCTACTACTCAAACCCCAACGAACTCCGGCTCTGAACTTATTGGAGTCGGAGGAGGAACATCAAGAGAAGTGGACGGAGCCGATACTTGTTGAGGAGGGCTGGACAACAATTTAGCTAGTGCCTGCGACTTTAGCAACCTACTGACTACTCTATCCACATCATGATCCGACAGCCTAGAGGATCAAGAGGAGTGAGAGGATCGGTGACTACGCTCGCTCTGAAGTAAAGGAGATCGCGGAGCCGAATGCACCGACTCTAAGGAAGGGGACCTGAGCCTCTTGTGGCTCCATGACGGCTCCGAAGCCTCTGATGGAGCCAACGGGGAGGTTGTCTTGTCGGTGCCAGCTGGAACCGAAGAAGAAGGTAAATCCTGTACTGAAGTCGGCTCCGAAATTGGAGCCGACGGCTTAGTGGATTTAGGGGATTTCACTGGCTGTGAACTCTTGGCCGGTGAATCCAGGGGTTTTAACAGACCCCTAAGAATCAACTTATTCTTACGCTCCTGCAGGACTCCTGGACTAAAGGCATGGCAAACAGAACAAGAGTCCTGCAGGTGCACAGCGCCTAAACAATAGATGCAAGAAGTGTGCCCATCTGTCAGAGACATTTTCTGACAGCATGAGTCACACTTCTTAAACCCAGAAACCTTAGGTTCCTTGGAGATACTATACTGGAGAAGGAAACCAACCAATTTAACCAACAATAAAAAAGAGCAATATTCAGTTCTACAAGAACAAAAAGCACACCTACTGAAAAGGCGCACAAGTACTATCTAGAAAGTTTTTTTTTTGTTTTGTTTTTTTAAGAAGGTAATAGGAAAGCCTCTAATTTAAACGGCTAGCCTATAAGAAAAAAGCAGTAGGAAAGCCTCTAAGTTAAACGGCTAACCAGTGGGAGGGGTGGGGGAGAGCTCTCTAAGTTAAACGAGTTCTACAAAAAGATGGATACTATAGAATAAACAAATATCTACCACAGTAACAACACTATCGCTAATAATAAGATAGTAAAAGAGTTAAATTCTAGAAAGAATTTACACAAAAAATTCTATACAAGCCTGAACCAGAAAAACGACACCTCGCAGCTGAAGGGGCAAACGAGATCTGGGTAGCTATCGCTAGGCATCATGGGATAAGGGGTAGCCTCGAGCCAGTAAACAGCTCTCGAGCTATTGAAGTTGGCCGAGTCGGAGCCGAGGATCGGCTCTGATCCCAACCAGCAAGAACGAAGGTGAGATAGACAACTTAACATCAGAAATTTCAGAATCCTGATCAGAAGAATCATAAGCAAACTCAGTCCTAGGTCTCTTAGAGGGGGAAGGTTGGCTTCCCCTGATTAAAGTAATAAGGTCTTCAGCCATTCTTATCATTTTTTTTTTTTAGGCATAGCGGCCTGACCATGCGGTCTGGGCATCGTTTTCGCATTTTAGGCCTTGAAGAAGAAGATGGCGTTGGTTTAATATGCAAGTCAGTAGGCCTGAATACACTCTCAGAAGCCGGTGCCTGCACAGCGGCTCCGGACCCATCCAAGGTAGAGACATCCGCAGGTTCCACAGATGAAGTATCTTGCAACATACCGGACTCCGAATGGGTCTCAGTAGAGGCCTACGAAGCTGAAGTAGCGGGTATCAAGGGCTGCGAAAGTGCCTCACTGAGTACCGGCGAACTGGCGACTAGCTTAGGAGCAGCGTCGTCGGCAGCTTTGGACATATGCGGTATGTCTCTGTCTTTATCTTTGTGGTTTTTCGGAATGTTGGTAGTTAGGTGGCTTACCGAAGCCATATCTGGGTAATTGAACTGAGTACCAAAAAATGTAGAAGCGTAAATGTACCGACGACAAATAGTTTGTTGTTTAAATAAGGCACAAAACCGACAGCGAGGTACGTCGTAGTCAGGGCCTAGGCAAGGAATACAGTACGAATGAAAATCTTTATGAGGTATTTGCGTTTCACAAGAAATACAAGTATTGACTTTTACTGGCATTGGTTTAGTGCAAGAAAAAGTTTCCCCAATGGGGTACTTAGCTTAGTTGAAGACTTCGGTTCTGAAACTCAAAATTGAAAATTTCAGGAGTCGGTCGAGTGGCACTTGCGAACTGCTTCTGCTTCTGGCACCACATAGCAAGAAAGACTAATGTAATGGTGTCGGCTGCATGCTTTATACCCCTGACTACCTGACGTCATGGAAGATGAGACAGCAGCCAACGCAGGACCCAAGACTTTGATAATCAGGCCGACTGAGGGCTACTGCATGCAGATAACCCAAATGTGATGACTGCAACAGTGAAACATGAAGAACATCTTTAACATATAAGCTTGACAACTGAGGATTCTCAAAAAAGAGTTGCAGAAGAATCCACATTTTTTCCAAATCTATCAAAAGCTTTCCCATCCTTGTCAGAAGGGGAGGTACTGACATTTCTGAGATATTTAGCAGCAGCTGGTTTTACAAGAGATATTACTGCTGAGTCTGATCTTGGCTTAGAATATAAAGAACTTATAAGACTGCAGAGCGTTATGTAATCTATCTGCTTTCTTTGGGGCACCAGACTGGCTGTGAGGTAAATTATAGGCTGTAATAAACACATCTTAAGAAGAACTGAAGTAGGTTCAGGAAATTCCAGTTTAAGTAAATCACAACATTTCTTAAAACACAGGGGAATATTATTAAGTACCCATGAAAAACATATTCATTCAGGAAACTGTTTCAGAAAAATAAATCCTTCAAAGTGACAGCCAGAAGTCACACTTTACCTTAGAATCAGAATCAGAAACCAGATAAGTAAAAACAGAAGCTGTCCCTTCACAATCACTTTTTGTTCAAAATTTTGAAGCTTTTCATAAAATGTAGAATCCCTTTTTCTTTTACCAGAAACACCAGAACAGGAAGATCCAGAACTAAAACTAAACATTGATCTGAGCTCAGTATATCATTCCTGTCCAAAGTCACTGAGACAGCAAAAGACATATGTTTGGAAAGGCAAATCCTTCCTAGAGGCAGGCATTCAAGTCTGGCTAGGCAGAGAGGATTTCCCTACTCCTTCTCCTAAGAATGACAATATTGGTTCTTACTTGTTCACCAAGGGCATTCCAACAAACACAGAAGATGTGTCTAACCCCCAGACCATGGTGGCTGTATGGAGTACACCAGAGGAAGCCATGGAAAAAGATGAATTATTGGACGAACCAGAAATGACCACAGCAGAATCATCTATCTGCGACTGAGGTACTTTTGTAGTCTGGCAACATGCCAAAGGCTGCTTGGTATTTTTTTTTTCTTTTTTGTGGCTGGAGGAAGGAAGAACCTAGGAATTCGTAGCTTGTTCTATATTAAAACCCAAAAAGAAGCATGATTCCTGGAGAAGCCTAGCAGCAGCAGTAGTCGGTGACATACCTCTCAACCTGGAAACATCGCAAATCTGGACAAAGGCCCATGAAATATAGGAACAACTGTCCAAAAATTGGGACACTGATTAGCATAACATCTGCATACATATTCATGTAAACCCGCCCACATCAATGGAATTGTGGGATGCCAACATGAATACTGAAATCACCAACCAACAATAAATAATGGTAGACGTTTGAATTTCAGACTTCATAGCCATCAGAAAATACATAATAATGGAAAACCTATTATACCAAATAGCTGCATTTACAGGAGCAATATTTAAAATCTGTCATGTAAAGTGTTACATTCACTTCTACAATCAAACAGTTTCAGACTAAGATGGAGTCTGATTTCAGCTGTGATTCAACAGAATAACTGAAAAAAAGAAGTTATGTACTTACCATAACGTTCCATGTGAGTTGTTCTTCTCGCCTTCATTTTACGGATGGGTTTGGAGCCGATTCTCGGCTCCGAGTCAGCCTTTTTGCAAAGCTCGAGGTCTCTAACAGCTCAAGGCCAAAACCCTATCCCACAATGACCTCCACCTTTCTCAAATATTGTTTGCTGCCAACTAGTGCTAATATCTATATCAGACATCAGAAGGAAATCACATACACAACTTGTGAGAGGAAACTCCTCAGAAGAACCAAAACCAAACATAGCTCCCCTCTCGAACTTCCAGACATTGGAAGGGGGTAGGTGGGAGGGTTGTAAGAATGAAGGAGAGAAGAACAACTCACATGGAATGTTATGGTAAGTACATAACTACTTTATGTGAAGTTGCTCAATCTCGCCTTCATTCTTACGGATGGGTAGCGTCCCCAGCACCACAATCTTGGGCGGCTCACGAGAGTACCTGTCTAAGGACAGCAGAACCAAATGAAGCCCTGTCCCTAGAGGTCTTGCCTACTTTGTAGTGAGTTATGAAGGTATGTGGCCTAGACCAAGTGGCAGCTGCACAAACAGAATCAATGGGTAGTCTGGCCAAAAAGGCTATGGAAGTAGAAACAGCTCTGGTTGAATGAGCCTTGACTTTATTCTCTAAAGAAATGTCTGCAGTGTGGTATATGAAGGATGTGCAATCAGACAGCCATTTAGATAAGGTAGATTTAGATACTGCTGCACTTTTCTTGGAATCTGAGAAGGAGACAAACAATTGATCAGATCTCCTATGGTCTTTTGTCCTGTCTAAATAGAAACAAAACTGTTTATGGACATCAAGCTTGTGAAGTATACATTCTAAATGATTAGTGTGACTGGGAAAGAAAACGGGTAATTCAATCGCTTGATTAAGGATGTATTCTGAACAAACTTTGGGTAAGAAAGAAGGGTTCGTCCTGAGGGAAACCCTATCTTTGTGGAATATCAAATATGGGTGCTTAATTGAAAGGGCTTGCAACTCTGAAACTCTGCGTGCGGGTGTAATGGCCATCAAGAAAATGGTCTTCTATGAAAGGAATTTTAGCTCACAGGAAGAAGCAAGTTCAAAGGGTGGAAGAATAATCTTGGATAGGACTAAATTCAGATTCCATGGAGCAGTTGATGATCTAATTAGTGGTCTTAGATGCGTAGTACCCTGGAGAAAAGCCTTCGCCAACGTGAGACATAATACCATTTCCTGATTCACCTATATGGAAATTGGATATAGCAGCCAGTTGCACACGAATGGTTGCTGCTGCAGCTCCCTCATTGAACAGTTTGGTCTGAAATTCTAAGATATTCGAAACAGAGGCCAGATAGGGATCAATGTTATTCTGCTGAGCCCAGATTGAAAACCTTTTCCACTTACTGAGGTATAATTTACTGGTTGAAGATTTATGTGAGGGCAAAAGAATATCTTGAGTTCCACTGATAAATTTTGGAACCTGGCTATTCTGGGAACTGGAGCAGACAAGCTGTCAGTTTAATGGACTGAAGTGAAGGGTGAAGAGCTCCTGACGAGTGGGTCAAAAGATCCGGCACTGGGTCTGGGATCCAAGGTTCTTCTACTAGATGAGGCTTCAGAAAGGGGAACCAGATTTGATGAGGCCAATATGGGGCTATTAAGATAAGTCCCCTGCCTAGAAAACTGGCTTTCTGCAAAACTTTGGGAATCAGGGGAAAGGGAGGGAAGGCATAAAGGAGTCCTGGGGGCCAATTGTGTACAAGAGCGTCCCTCGGGGACTGTCCCTGTTGAGGGATTAGGGCAAAGTAGTGGCTGCATTTGGTGTTTGTGGGGGTCGCAAAAAAGTCGCAGCAAGGCTGGCCCCATCTGCGGAAAATCATTTCTGCGACTTCGTTTTTGAGGGACCACCCATGAGGCAACAGAATTGCCCTGCTGAGCTTGTCCGCTATCACACTGGATTTTCCCGGGATGTGCATTACTATCAGAAAGCCCTGGGTGGACTCTGCCCATTGCCATACTCTTAGAGCCTCTCGACATAGGGGGTAAGATATGGTTCCACCCTGTTTGTTTATGTACCAGACTACGGACATGTTGTCTGACTGGATTGCAATTGTGCCCAGAAGAAGAGAGTCATGAAATGACTGCAACGCTAAGAGAACTGCTCTCATTTCTAGGACGTTTATATGCAATTGAGCCTCGTGTGCCTGCCATGTACCTTGGGCTGTCAGTCCCTGAAAATGCCCCCCCACCCAATCAGGGAGGCGTCCGTGGTCACCATTGCAACTGGAACCGAAGGACAAAGGGATGTCCCATGGCCACAGATTCGGACATCAGCCACCACTGAAGTTCCTTCTTGCAAGAGTTCGTTATCAGAACTGGGTGATTCATTGTTATGTCCTGAAAAGTCCACTGAGTGAATAGCAGACACTGAGGAATGCACATGTGTGATCTCCCCAGAGATACTGCAATGATAGCTGCTGCCATGGTGCCCAACAGGCTGAGAATCTGTGATGCTGGTGCTTTGTGTTTTGAAAGAAGATCTAAAATTTGATGTCGTAGGGTAAGCACTCTTTCTGGAGGATGTCTTAAGGACATGTTGACTGTGTCTAAGTCTGCTCCTATAAATACTGTATGCTGCGATGGCAATAAAGCAGACTTTTCTGAGTTTATAGTGATGCCCAGTTGAAAGCAGAGATCTAAGGTAATGTCCCTCGCCTGAATAAGCTGATGCCTGGTGGGTGTGGTGAGGAGCCAGTCGTCCAAATATGGAAACACCCGGATTCCTTGATGTCTCAAGTGAGTCATGACCACTGCCATACATTTGGTGAACACTCTGGGTGCTGTAGTGAGACCAAAGGGCAGGCCACGAAACTGGTAATGACTGGCTCCCAGCCTGAAGCGCAGGTGATCCCTGGATGGCCTGGCCATTTTGTTATGGTAGTACGCATCATGAAGATGTACCGAGCACATCCAATTGTTTATCACTAGGAACGGGAGTATTGACTGAAGCGTGACCATCCTGAACTTTGTCTTTTCTACATACTTGTTGAGTCTGCTGAGGTCCAAAATTGAACTCCAGTCCCCTGTTTTCTTTGTCACTAAAAAGACTCTTGAGTAAGTTCCGTGTCCTTGCTGGTCTGCCGGGTCTGGTTGGATGACTCTTTTTTCTAACAGTTTTCAGACCTCTACTGTTGCTGCATCCCGTAGACTGGGTGGAACGTCTGGGATTCCCTTTGTTGGTTTGGGGTGGGTATGAAAGGGGATGAAACAGCCTCTGGAGATGACATTTTGTACCCATCTGTTTTTTGTAATTTTGAGCCAGGTGCCTAGGTACAAAGATAAACATCCGCCGACTGCCTCCAGAGCAGGACAGTCAGGCCTCCTTTCAGGAGCGCTGGTAGGGCTTCCCAAGTAACTGATCCCTGTCGCCCTGGTTCTGCGGACCCCCTCTGCCGCGTGGACATCGTCGTCTATCATTGCCCCCTCCACTGCCCCTAAAGGAGGCTTCACCTCGTGAATCCGAAAAGGCTCCTTGGGCTTTGCGGAACCACATTTTCCCTCCCCATTGACCTTTAGGATAAGGTCTTGTAGGGGTGGAAAAATGGACTCCTATGGCAGATAGAGTCTTCCCATCTTGCTCACATCAGGTGAGGGTCTCTTACCTTTGGTCCAAAAAGGGAAGAACCATCAAATGGGGCATTCACAAAGGACGACTTGAAAGGTTCTGCAAAAGAATATAAGCGCATCCAGGAATGTCTCCAAAGCTATTCCTGTACCTGCTGCCCTGCTCGTCCCATTGGCTGCGTATGATATGAGGCGCATGGAAGAGTTAACAATAGAATTAACGGTAGCAAGCTGTGACGTTACTTTGTCCGCCACTGTATCGGCTACTGCACCTGGAGAGTATCTCCCAACTCTTTGAGGAGATTTCTTTGAAGCCTTGTGAAGTGGGTAAGATAGTTCAAAGACCAAAGAGCAAAGGTCGTAGAACTGAACATGTGCTTGCCATATCTGTCCATAATCCTAGATTCCATATTAGGAGGCTGGACAGACATTGAGGTCTCCGACATCTATTCCTTAGTGGTTGATGCAACCAGCATGTCATCAACAGGAATTGGTTTGGATAAAAAGGTTTTATCATGAGCAGCTGAGATGAATTTGTTGGGCCTCCTAGGAATGGGCTCCATAGTACCTAGTGACTCCCATGCCCTTCGAGATAAAAGGTCCATTAACTCATCAAAGGGTGGAGAAACCCAAGAAGTGGAGGGTCGAGACCCAAAAGCCTTCAGGAGCACTAATTCGGCCTCAGTAGGGTTAATGGGCTGTAAGTCACCCCTCTGCTTAAGGATCTCTAGGATATCCGCAAAAGAGATATCCTTAGAGGGAGACTTTGGTGACCCTTCCGATTCCTCCAAATCGGTGTCAGATGTGATGGATTCCAGAGGGGAACCTAAATGTCTCCTCTTACATAACCTCTTCCGAGGAAACTCTTCAGTGGGAACTACTGGGGAGGTCTCAGAAGTGCCGGGTTCCCCCAGTGGGGCTTCCTGAGGCTCCGGGTCCCTATGCTTACAGTAGGTTTGCAGTGACGGAGAAGATTCTGGCGCTTTACGGGAGGACATGGCCATCTCAAAGTTTTTGACTGTCCTGGGGGGAACAAAACCCTCTTCATGGTATCGAAGGCACCACAGTTCCGATGCGAGGAAGCACCCAGGTCCAAAGACACCGATGACTCCTCACACACCAAAAATGCAGGCTCCGAGCCAGAGGTGGGAGCTGAACTCATCCGTGCCGAGGACCCAAGGGGAAGAGTCGAAACCGACGCATTGGTTCGACTCCCCTCCCCAGAGCCGACGGGAGAGTGTCAGCTCCCAGAGTCTGCTACTGGAGCAGTAGACATCAGGATTGTCGGTGTCGACAGGTCCGAAGCAGTTATCGGAACCGATGGTTCCACAATCAACTGAACGGCTCCCTCCGGCTCCGATGTCTCGATTTAAATCAGAGGAGGAGCAGAAAGTATGGGAGATGACTTTATTGGTTCTGAAACTGCCTGAGTCGTAGCCGACAGAATTTTAGCCAGTGCTGGATTCTGTAACAGTCTCTGTACCACACGATCCACATCCGAATCTGAAAGTCTGGAAGCTCAAGAGGAAGCTGAGGAAGGTGCTGGTGAGCCCAGAATCGGAGATCTTAAGGTCGGAGAGACCGGTTCCAAGACTGGGGTCCGGCACCTACCAACTACCTGCACAGACGGCTCAGAGGACTGTGGAACCAAGACAGGAATCTTTTTAGAAATCTTTGGAACCGAAGAGCTCTTCAGATCCGAACTTGCAGCAGAAGAAGCAGACAATGGTTTTGGTTTTCTTGGAGAAGCAGTATCCAAGTCTGACTGAAAGGCAGACTTGTTAAGACTACATTCAACCAGTTTTCTCTTCCTCTCCACCAAAACCCTGGCACTGAATCCATGGCAAATAGAGCTAACTTCCTGGAGATGTACCTTTCCCAAACAGTAAACACAGGTGGTGTGGCCATCTGTGATAGACATTTTCTGGTTGCATTTAGGGCACTTTTTAAACCCTGACAGCTTTTTCAGACACAGTGAAGATATCACCAACAGGTAATTCACTGACAGATATACAATGAAAATGCAATAATCACTAATAGTTATAGACCAATTTAAGAGAGCCTGGTTTTGGTTTTCGATTTAAATCAGAGGAGGAGCAGAAAGTATGGGAGATGACTTTATTGGTTCTGAAACTGCCTGAGTCGAAGCCGACAGAATTTTAGCCAGTGCTGGATTCTGTAACAGTCTCTGTACCACACGATCCACATCCGAATCTGAAAGTCTGGAAGCTCGAGAGGAAGCTGAGGAAGGTGCTGGTGAGCCCAGAATCGGAGATCTTAAGGTCGGAGAGACCGGTTCCAAGACTGGGGTCCGGCTCCTACCAACTACCTGCACAGACGGCTCAGAGGACTGTGGAACCAAGACAGGAATCTTTTTAGAAATCTTTGGAACCGAAGAGCTCTTCAGATCCGAACTTGCAGCAGAAGAAGCAGACAATGGTTTTGGTTTTCTTGGAGAAGCAGTATCCAAGTCTGACTGAAAGGCAGACTTGTTAAGACTATATTCAACCAGTTTTCTCTTCCTCTCCACCAAAACCCTGGCACTGAATCCATGGCAAATAGAGCTAACTTCCTGGAGATGTACCTTTCCCAAACAGTAAACACAGGTGGTGTGGCCATCTGTGATAGACATTTTCTGGTTGCATTTAGGGCACTTTTTAAACCCTGACAGCTTTTTCAGACACAGTGAAGATATCACCAACAGGTAATTCACTGACAGATATACAATGAAAATGCAATAATCACTAATAGTTATAGACCAATTTAAGAGAGCCTGTCGCAAAAGAATTAAGCCTAGCCGGCTACAGTTGTAAATAACTAAAGAAAGTCTAACTCGTCTATACGGGATAGGGAAGAAAACCTAAAGAGGCACCAACAGGGCCCAACGCCAAAAACGAGAACACAAAGTTCTTGTATTTTCCACAAAAAACAAACACAATAAACGATCACAATAACATAAAGAAGGATAGCCTATCCTTAGCTGAATACACTCAGTCTTCATCCCGAAAAAACTACCAAAAAACTACAAAAAGACACACTTATCTGACAAAAATACAGCCTGAGCTGTAGAAGACGCACGATCTGTTGCAGCGGCAAACTAGATCTGGGGAAGGTGAAGGTGCACTGTGGGATAGGGTTTTGGCCTCGAGCTGTTAGAGACCTCAAGCTTTGCAAACAGACCGACTCAGAGCCAAGGATCAGCTTCATACCCATCCGTAAGAATAAAGGCGAGATTGAACAACTTCACATCAAGACAAACAAAACAACTAGTTTGCTAACGCTGAGATGAACATTCAGTCTAGCTTTCAGAAAACACAACAGCTCCAAATCATTCTCAAAAAAATAACTGTGCCCAAGAACAGATCACAAATCCACTTCATCTTGCTGAATAACTAAAGTAAAATAAAAATCTAACTTAAATGTATGCATAATGCTCAGTAAACAAAACATGGGTACCTTGGAATAGCAAAACAATCAACCCAATACACTGTCTACTAATCTCCTTACTTTACAATCCAAAACATAACCAATTCTACTTAAATAAGACCTTACAGAAACTGCTAGGAGCAGAAACTCTACTAAAAAACATAAGTGCTCGTAGTTGACATTCGATTACTTTTCAGCATATGTGTATGACCAAAGTACTTCCCTAGAACCGCTGACCCAAGCTAAAATTTGTAGAATATCAATGATTGCGGGAAGGTTTACTAGCAAAATGTGGCTGCTGAGTTTTACGTCTTGAATGTTTTTGCTATAATTTCAGCAATGCCAACTCAAGTGAAAGAACAGGCATACTACCAACAGTCTTCAGTTATAAGCTCTTACAACTTCCTTTTTAAAAATCGAATTTTATTTAAGCTTTTATTTTGCAAGCAATTACAACTGACGTAACTTAGTGTTTTCACAGTAAGGAAAAAAGTGGCACAAACAGCCGCATGTTAAATAAAAGAAAAGGTCACACATTATAAAGTTAGAATAAACAAAATAATATTCACATATCCATGAGATACATTGAAGAGAAAAGCATGTTAACTGTAGTGTTATGTCATACAGTTTCAGAAGTAACACGTTATGATCCACTCAATGAAATTAGCAATGTATTGTAAATATTGTCTGTCTGTCTGTCTGTTCTCTTGATATGTTTACACTATAAAAATCAGTGTGTTTTCTGCATGAGTTCTTGCAGAAAAGGGTTTGAGGACCAGACAGCTTACACAGTTTAACAAATAAAGTAAATGAATATGATCTCTTTTATCATGTTTTTTAAAAAGACTGCATAAATGTCTGACAAAACTCCAATGTAAAACAAAGTAAACTATTACAGTGCGTGCCCGTGAATTTAGGAAATGTTTCTATGCAGGCACACTGGGACAGCGACAGTCAGATTTTAATCTTTAACTTTCCTCTGACCAATGCATATCCTAATTCCTACACACAACATTTTATGCAGTCCTTGTTTTGATTCTTATCTTCACACAAGCTCTATCTCACCCCCACCCATCAGGTTCATCAGACAGAATAACTGCAGTGAAATGGCCACTCATAAATTGTGATAAACACTCTAAAAAGTGCTCATACTATTATATGAATATATATATATATATATTCCCATGCCCTACACAAGTATGGACTGGCTTTTTTTTCTTTTGATTTTCCTTACCTGGAGTTGGGGGAAGAACTGCTACTGGTAGTCAAGATAACTTTTTTCATTGTGTCTCTGTTGCCTCTGCACTGTGCACTGCCCGATTAAAAAGAGAGATTCAAGAGAAGAAGACTTGCCCCTGTCTGACTCTGCAGCTTGACTACTGCACTTAAATTAAGTAGTAACAATCAGCTTGTCGGTTGCTCTAATTAATTTAAAACAAAAAACAGCTGCCTGGCCTGCTAGAGACTTGAGTCAAGAGTCATCCACTCCACTGCTCCTTTCCTTGAGTTCACTCTGAGTCCAGACTGCTGCAACCATGTTACCTTCGGAAAAGGTAAACAAAGAGAGTACACACCCCCTTGAGCCCTAGCCGAATTCTGACAGGCTGGCAGTCTGCCTTGTGAAGCTAATGTCATCGTGCACACCCCGCATGTGATGACGTCAGCAGGAAATTCATCCAAAACTTTTTTTGAAAAAACAACCGGGAAATTCGAGAATTAAAGGGCCACTCAGAAATTCGTGAGACTCCAATATTTTGCCCTCAAAACTGGCATTTACTGAGTTGAGAGGTACGGTTGGTGAACAGGTAAGTATTAAAAAATAATTTTTTCCACTAAAAATGCAATGAAAAGTACTGTACACACTTACCACAGCCCTCAAAAATAAAACAACACAACTTTCTCCAAGGAAAAATAATTTTAAGTTAGTTTAAACCACTTTTTTTCCACAAATGTAAAAAGTAACATTCCTGTTAAAATATTACTAAACATTACTAAAAGACATGTGACAGTCTATAAAAACACTTTTCCCATCTTAAAATTATTATTTTCACAAAAGAAGTTCACATTCTGTCAAAAAAAATGAAAGTGGAAGTCCCCCCCGAACGAAGCTTACTTGCCAATCGATGAAACCGTGTTAGCCTTGTTGCACAGTAACATATATCTCCTGCAGTCCTGCCGTACTGCTGATTTTGAATTATAACATAGGTATTTTCCCCCAATTTTTTTTTTTTTCTGTGGACAAGTCTGCCATGTGCATGCCATGACAATGAATGCTACCTACAGCCTCTGGCTTACTTCTGCAGGCTAAGCTGTAGTGCATTTGGATCTGTCCACTGACCTGCTTTCCCAAAGATTAAATTAAATAAATAAATAATAAACACCAGGGCAGAAGAAAGCAGAACTTAAAGCGAAAATAGTATGATCTGTATCCTCCGCCTGATACAAAAAGAAGTTAATGTCCCAGAGACCAGCAAGGAATGTATGAGAAGGTGAATTCTCCTTCATGCTGACATGCAGTGGGATTGTGTGTATGTGTGTGTGTGTGTGTGTGTGTGTGTGTGTGTGTGTGTGTGTGTGTGTGTGTGTGTGTGTGTGTGTGTGTGTGTGTGTGTGTGTGTGTGTGTGTGTGTGTGTGTGTGTGTGTGTGTGTGTGGTGAGTCTGTCTGTTGGTGGGGTGACTCCTATAAGAATGGTTTAGATGTCTGGTGTTAAATCTCCACTGCACTGGCTAAATACTTTGCTCATCATACCTGAGACTTTGTCATGGAACATTAACGTAACATGAAAACGATCCATTCAGCGCAGCTTCCTGTGATCTGCAAATGTCGACTGTGATCTGTGAGTCTCTATACATCATGCTTATGAGCTCACTATTTTATATGCAGTGTTAATGAATCTGTAATCAGCACTGATTGTTTATCAGAATGATACATTTCATAAGCACTGTTCTCACCTTTAACATTTACTTTGAATTCCTGCTTGTCACTGTTGGTCTCACAAGTATATAAAGCACTATCCTTTGGCTCAGCCGTCTTTACTATAAGAGTTCTAGTAGCTCCTTCACTTTTCATCTTATACTTCTCATCTGCTTTTAGCTCACTTCCATCTTTGAACCATTTGACACCTGCATTCTCTGGAACAACTGTTGTAACCAGGGTAACAGTGTCAGCTTCCTGGACATTAACTGACTCAGTTTGAGAAAGTTTTCTTTGGAATTTAGCAGCTGCTTCTGTAAAACATAAATTAGATCTTAATATTACTGGTCTTTTTATACACCTCTCCAGAAGTGCTTAACGTTATATAATTTCAGAAAAGGTATGGGCAACAGAAGACATTTATTGACATCTTTTTGAAATATGCCATTGTTATTCAACACTCATATAATCATGAATTCACTGAAGTTTTCTGAGTAAGCATGTTATGCAGAGCATCCACTGCATAACTGGATAATTGAACTCTTTTAAAAAAACGAATGAATTTAAAAAAAAAACAAACAAATGCAATAAATAAATGTGGGAGCACAACAGCTTCATTGCAAAGAGAAAGCAAATGACTTCTTAAAATAATTCTAGAAGCTGCAAAACCCATCGTTATATACAGTAAATACCATAACAATTTACCACTGTTAGGAAACAATGCAATTCAAAATGGATTTAGACATTACATGAATTACACAACATGAAAATGAATTACACTAGTGTAATGATGGCAGTGTAAAATGGAGTCAGACAAGGAATTACACAAAAAGTTCTGATCTACTCAACAGCAGCATCACTTTACAGACCAAGTATAACAAATCAATGTGAATTACATGTATGAAGGGTACAGCACAATACCTAGACACTTTATTTAAAGGCAAAAAAAGCACTGTAATGTGGTGAAGGTAGTCAATCAAAAAGTAGCTTCTCCAGTGGTACCTTACATATGACACAGTCCCAGATAAACACACACACACACACACACACATACACACACACACACACACACACACACACACACATACACAGAGAGATGCACACATGCTCTTCCCAACACATTATCCCAAGTTCCAACCATATCAAGGTTCAATAGGATGAAAAAAAAATAGTCATACCTTCAACTAGTCATAAGTTTGTAAAAAAAATTGCTTTCTTTGGGGAAGGATGGCTCCTACATCCCCTTTATTTAAATACACTAGCTCTCCTGTCATATAACTGTGGTGAAAACAGAAAAGACCACACGCTGAATCAGCACAGGCACACAAACAAAAAACACACCATCAGTGAACAAGTTCAAGATTGGTAAATTTAAATTTCAGCCTTCGTACATGAAGTTAAACAGAGGCTCCACCTGCCTGAATTGGTTGCAGCTCTGGTGGATGTAAAAAATTCCAAGAAGCATAACAAAAAGATTAGGGTAAGGTTGTTGTACAAATGTTATAGCTTACTTACACTTCATTCTTTTTGTTATACTTCACATAAAAAAGTGCCAGCAATGCATTTAAATAAAATAACAATCTGATGTTGTCAGTCTTCATTATATCCTTGACATATAGGTTCAGTTCCGATATCGGAACCAACTCAGCCATTACTACAGCTCATGCCACCAAAAACGCTTGAGCTTCACCTCTACACACAATGCCTCTCTCCCAGTTACCTCAGAGCTTATTTGCCACTTTTCCAGACAGCCGCGTTTTGTGAGAGCTCTTGAGTTTCCTTTTTTGCTTAGGTAATATTTTCTTATTTCTTTAAGTTTTTTCTCTACTCTCTCCATTGTTCCTCTACCCTTTAGCTACCGTTTTCCTCTTTCTGTTGTATACGTAAGTACATTTCTTACTATCATCGTTGATAGTGTCTTCTCATACACCTTGGTGTACTTCTTAAAACTATCATCGTTGATAGTATCCTTCCCTTTCCTCCCAACACTACAAACAAAAAAAAAATTATTTTTGCATCCTCCTCAATTTTCTGCCTTTTTCCTTCCTTGTGTGATTGTGTGTGTGAGTGTCTGCCTTCTAGGCCATATTTTTCTGATGGCTGAGAATGTTATGGTCCCTTCTGACTTTAAAAAATGCCAGAAGTGCGGCCACAAGATTCATTCTTCAGATTTGCACTTGCTTTGTGTATATTGCTTGTGTCATGTGCATTTGCAAGAGGACTGCAGTATTTGCCACGTGTTCAATCTTAGAGCCCTTGTTGAGAGATGTAATAAACCTACTTTGAAGGGTTTGATCCCCTCTGCCTTTGGTGAAGCCATATCTACAGCCCTCTTCAAAAGGAACCTTGATGATTGGATGGGAGATAGGAAATTCACCCCATAGGTTCATAGGTTCATAGGTTGGTACTAGGCTATCAGCCCTAGGGCCTATACAAGCCTAGCCATAACAATTCCCTGGCTATTTCTTCCCACATTATTTACTTTCCTGGACCCCTGTCTAGCAGGGCAACTGACGTGATCCCTGGGGTGAATTTCCTTTCTCCCATCCAATCGTCAAGGTTCCTCTTGAAGAGGTCCAAAGAGGCACTCTGCTTGACATGTATGGGCAATCTATTCCAGAGTCTGGGGAGTCTCTGGGTCAGGAACCTATCCCTCCAGCATGTTTTGTTTATTGTGATGACAAGGTTTAGATCCCTGGAGCGTGTAGCTCTGAGGGATTGGGATTTCTTTAAGTGTAGCATGTCCAACAGCTCTGGGTTTGACATGGCCTTGTATGTTAAGCAGAGATCGCCTCTGAGCAGACAATATGCGACAGAGTATAGCTTGCTAGGCAGGGGTCCAGGGAAGTAAATATTGTGAGAAGAAATAGCCAGGGAATTGTTATTGCTAGGCTTGTATAGACCCTAGGGCCGATAGTCTGGTACCAACCTATGAACCTATGAACATGAGTAAGAAAAATATATCTTCCTCTTCATCCTCATCTTCTTCAGAGAAAGGTAAAAAGAGGAACTTGTCATTTCCAACTTCTCCTTCAGCACTGATATCCAAGAAACTGAAATCCTCAGTTCCAAAAGGATCCTCGGAACTGGAGGTCTCTGGCTCTAAATCCTTGATTATGACACCTTCTCCGGCATCTACTACTATCACAAAACTTTTGACGTAGAGGGCTCCAGTACAGGATATTTTAACTGCTCCTACTTTGATGGCACCAACTACGCCAGCGCACACCTCTGAAACTGAACCAAGGGAGTTTTTACCTAGGACTATTTATTCAACATCTATCGACCCCTTTGTGGGTGAGCTTCCACAAATTTTTCTCCAGAGACCAAAATCTTCCTCCATGTTATCAATCCATTCCACCACATGTCTTTCAGAGCTCAATGTGGAGAGACTTGTGAGTAAAATTTTGTGGGAGAGAGGACTTACAGGACCCCCTTCAGCTTCAACCCCAGCCTGTTAACCTCTTCTCCTCTGAGGATTCAGAGTTTACTGTTCAAAGTCTTCAGGCACCAACTGTACCAGCTCCTGAGATCTCCTTTTTTCGGAACCAGTAATTCCCCTGAGCCCTTCAGTGATTTTGGAACTGGAGACCTCCCGGAGCTGGAGCTGCCCTGTTGGTTCCCAGAGGCAATTGTTTTCAGAGCCTTCCCTGCTCCTCAGAGCTTGGACTCCAGTCAGTTCAGTCCCATTTCTGTCTCGGGGGCAGTTTCTTCAGTGTGGGGAGTGAACTCTGTTACAAGGCGATCTATCTCAGTTTCAGGCTCCCTTCCCTCTTCGAGGCTATGGAGAGGGCCTTGTCCCTTACAGTGACTCAGTCCACACATTCCTCTTTGGAACAGATACCCCCCTCTGGCTCTGTTATTCAACCTCTCTCTCCACTGGGGCAGTGAGCAGCGAAGTCTCAGGTTTCTCAGACACACGTTCTGTCATCTTCTCATACCTCCCCAGATTATCCCCCTGAGGAGGTCCCTCATAAAAAGAAGTACAAGATGAAGCACTTAGATTCCCCTCAGGAATTGGTCAATGAAGATACTGATTTTGATGAGAGGGAAGGATCCCTAAGGTCACCACCTGAAGATGTCTCCTTTGGAGACATCCTACAAATTTTAAAAGAAAGAGGTGACTGGAAGTACCAAAACATTTCTTTGGAGGAATCAGTTTACCTGCAGGCTTTCGGTACTCACCCATCTACCTCTTGGGTAACTCTGCCTACTGACGAACTCATACAGTTGATTTCGGAGTGGGTGTGGAAGGCTCCAGACACCAACGAACCCATCCTTAAGTGACTGGACAAGATTTTATCTGCCCCTGAAGATAAGCAGTTCTGGGCCAAAGGTTTAGCAGTGGATGCCATGGTCATAGCAGCCACCAGGAAAAAGGAACTTGTTGAAGAGAGTTCATCTACCTATCCACCCAACTCAGGCTATGGATAGATTTAGGAAGCAGGTTTATGCTTCATTGATCGTCACTCTAAGGTTTTTGAATTTTCTGGCATACTTCCCAAGACTTCAAAGGGACCTGATCAAGGAGTTGTCAGATACTCTGGCAGGAGCTGTTGCTGAGGGGCTCCAAGAGAAAGTTGCCTCCCAGCTTGCCACTCTGGAGTCTGTGTCTAATTCGTCCATGAAGCTCTCTGCGCATACAGTAAAAGGGACATCCAGAGCAGCAGGTTCAGGCATAGCTATAAGGAGACACGCCTGGATGCACCTATGTGACTTTACAGGACCACTGAAGTCTTCATTCATCAATGCACCCTTTGACAGATCATCTTTGTTTGGCCCAAAAGTGAGAGAGACTTTATCCAGATGTGAGAAATCTGGTAAGACTCTTTCTGCTGTGGGAGTACATTTTTCCACCCCACCCCCAAAGATCCTTTTCTAACAATCAAAGGAGTGGTGGAAGGATGTGGTTCAAAAACTCCCAAGGGCCTTTCCAGGACACACATGTAGGCAGTTCCCCCAGGGGCAGAGGGAGGAATCACAATGGAGGATGACAACCATGTAGCAGAGGTGGTCTGCAGAACTGGGACTTTAGAGATTCTTTTCTGAGTAAGCCCTTTCAGCATTCCTAAAAGGTGGCCCGATTGTCTTCCTCTGAAGGCAGTCATGGAATGCATATCCTTGCACCTAAGTGCCTGACTAAACATAACAACAAATTCTTGGGTGCAACTAATCGTATCCAGTAGTTATATCATACCCTTTTCCCATCCTTCCCAGTATGCCAGAAAATCCCCAATGTTCCACCTAGTCAGAGGAATACAGCAGTTCTAGAAATTCAAAAACTGCTAAACAAAAGAGTCATTCAAGAAGTCCCACCAGACCAGAGAAGATCCAGAACTTATTCTTTTTAGTGCCAAAAAAGACAGGGGACTAGAGACCGATTTTGGACCTCAGCGTGTTGAACAAATCAGTTCAACAAACAAAGTTCTGGATTATCAGGGTACAGTCCTGTAGAATATGTATGTGTGTTGTACCTTTAAGAAGCATTTCCAAGGTCAGCATGTGCATATAAATAGCCAGAACGTGCTAGCTTCAGTGCCATTTTGAAGACTGCAGCCAGAAAGTTAACATGTATGAGAGAAATAGTCAGTCTGTTTATAACTTCATCTAAGTTGAAGTTATTTGCTTCAATCCTGATGTGTTTGTACATAATAAAGCTGCTTGAACAAAACCCATGCATGTTGATCTACTTCAGCCTGGATGGGCAAACGACATGGTGTCAGAACCGGGATTCCAGAGGCTGTTTTTCAGAGATATGAGGTGCATAACCTGCTGTGAAGGTAAAATAAAATAAACAAGAGCAAAATATGGCCAGAAACAAGCTACAGGTAAGGAAACTTGCATGAATGACTCTTTTATTAAAATAAGATAAAATGGAGCATTACAAGGGCACAGAATGCATTACTAAGCACATGAATAGCACAGAAATGTTTCTTGAACAAATAAAAAGCATAAGAAGTTTATTAATTAAACGAAATGTTTGAAATTAAGTTATTTGCTAAAACGATTATCAGAAAAGCACATAGGAGGTTCAGAGTTGCCTCAGAACTGGAAAATGAGCATGTTCAGAGTAAAACAAGCACAAGAAAAGAGATGAAATGGGCAAATCGAATATAATAAAGCGCAAAAAGGCATATTAAGTGTAAATAAAGCAAGGTAACTGCATGTTTTGGGCAAATTACAGTGTTTTGGCACAAACAGTTATTTTGCATTGATTATAGCTCCGAATAACATAACTAGAATTATTCAAATCATTGCAAAGTGTGTAAAAGTGCTTACAGTGTGTGTTTATTACTGTACATTTATTCCAAAGAGTTTACTGTGTGCAAAGTGCAACTACTTCGTGAAGTGCAGTCAGAATATAGTCATTTTGAAAAGTTTCTTGTGTTGGGTGTGCCTACTCGTGAAGAGACACTATTACAGAGTGTTTCTTGCACTGTTAAGAGTTACTTAGCAAAGTACAGCCATTTTGGAAGTGTTTCAGTGTTTTGTGTACTGTTTATTTGCTATGTGCATTTACTTTGAAATGTTTCTTACTCTGAACTTCTTCTACCGCCCAATTTATTCACACAGTGCACTTACTTTGAAATGTTTCTTAGACTGATAAAAGGTGGTTTGTCGAAGTACAATCATTTCAAGAGTGTTCCTGTGCCACAGAGACTTATTTCACAAAGTGCTTCTCACAGTATTTCACAGAGTTTAATTACTCAGAGGCTTATTGTGCTACTGGGCATAGTTATAAGTACTGGCTTAAATTTCTGGCATATATATGTATGTGTATATAGTCGTGCAGTTACAAGTGAACTTGGATTACACTGTGTTTTAGTGTAATTTGTTGGCATGGCAGACGGATTTTGAAAACCATCACCACTTGTATTTGATCAGAATATTGATTTGAGCAAGAGTATATTTTGATACAAGCAGCTTACTCTGATAAAGATGTCTGCAGCATGGCATTCATTTTGCTAAACCTATCTGGGTCAGAGGCCACTGATAGACAGAGTTCATTTGTGTATGCATCAGCAGTGCATGAAAGTGAAGCTCTGAAGCATAAATTCAGAGAAATGTGCAACCCCAAGACCAATGTTACATTACAGAGCCATTTGTTTTAGACGACAAGAGACTAAAAGCCAGGAGAAATATTTGCAGCTTACATTACTGACTTGAGAAACAAAGCTAATACTTGCATGTTTGGTTATTTAAAAGATGAGCTCAAAAAAGACAGGCTTGTGTGTGGTACTAATAGTGCTGCTGTGAGAAAGATTTTGCTTTGTGACTGGGACTTAACATTGAGCAAAGCTATTGAGATTTGTCAGATCCATGAAGTTACAGAAAGGCACACAAGTATGCTTACAAGTGACAAAAGCATGGTTTTAGCAGGCTCCAAAGCAAATATAGACAGCATAGTATGTGGCAAGCAGAAGCAGGCCTAAGCACATGGCAGCTGCAGCCCCTGCAGATATGGCAGGGAAACCACGTGGTTTTCTAGCAAGTTCTAAGACTAGGTCAGTTAAAGGAGCATGCTCAGTACAGAACAAAGGTAGCTCAGTACAGTATAAGGGTGAGTCAGCAAAACCAAGGTCAATCTTTACTGTTAATTGTTGTAATTGTGGTGCCAACTATGAGTCTAAAAGAGAAAAGTGCTTAGCATTTGGTCAGCAATGTCACAAGTGTAAAAAATGGAATCATTTTCAAAGGCTTTGCAAGTCAAGTAAACCTCACTCAGTTGCAAAGAAAGGTCACTCAAAAAAGCAAGATGATGCTATAGAGACCTGCAATCCTACTTTCTATGTAGATGGAGTATCAGTAATTGGTGAAAAGGTTAACGCAGCAGATTTCTTAGCAAAGGGCGAAGTGTTTTGTACTGTCCTGATCCAAGGTACACCCATCAAGCTCAAAGTAGACACTGTGTAATGTTATGCCAGCAGAAACACTTGCTAAATTAAGAGCTGGTGAACAACTTAATGAGGCTAGTTGTGCGAGACTTGTTGCATATGGAGGTGAAGAAATTCAAACCAAAGGTTCAGTAGTGTTTTCATGTTATTTGGCTGGGAACAGTTACAAGTTTTTGTTTTATGTAGTCCGAAGACCTGTGCAGTCATCACTGGGTCTCAGAGACAGTTTGAGAATGCACTTGCCTTCCTTCACTAAAGAGGTTCACATAAGCACATGTCCCAGTTCCAGCTTCAGTGATACTATTTTCCCAGAATATGCTGAATTTTTCGATGACAAGCTAGGCAAGCTTCTAGTTGTGTATTCCATGAAGTTAGACCCAGAGGTTAGTCCAATGGTCAGACCAGCAAGAAGAGTTCCAATAGCTATGCAGAGCAGAGTTAAAGCTCAGTTGGATAAAATGGTGCTGCAAGGTATGATTTGTTCAGTTACAGAACCAACAGAATGTGTGTCATCTATGGTAGCAACTCACAAAAAAGGCTCAGATGAAATCAGAATATGCATCAACCCAAGAGACTTGAATAAGGCATTAAAAAGACCTCATTATCCCATGCAAACAGTTGAGGAAGTCGCAGCCCTAATACCGAATGCCACTGTGTTTTCCATCTTGGATGCAAAGAGTTCATTTTGGCAAGTGATGCTTGATCACAAATCTTCACTACTGACTACATTCAGTACCCCATTTGGAAGATATAGATTTCTCAGGATGCCATTTGGAATACATTCTGCAAGTGAAGTCTTCCAGCATGCAATGGCAGATCTTTCCAGGTTATCCCTGTGCCATAATAGTAGATGATTTATTAGTCGGAGGCAATGGTGAAGCAGAGCATGACAGAAACCTCAAGAAAACTCTAGACAGAGCACGTGAACTGAACTTAAAACTCAATCCTCTGAAGTGTAAATTCAGACTAACAGAAGTCATGTATATAGGTAATTTGTTTACTACTATTGGGTTACAACCAGACCCATCTGAGCAAACAGCTATTCTTGAGATGCCAGCACTTGATAATGTTCAAGGTCTATAGCATTTTATTGGTATGGTCAACTATTTGGGCAAGTTTACACCAGATTTCAGTGAATTGACAGCATCTTTAAGAGAGCTTATACACAAAAATGTTGCATGATCATGGCTAGATCAGCACCAGAGAGCATTTGATGATCTTAAGCAGAAAATTGCTAGTCTGCCTACACTAAGGTACTATGATGTCAATAAACCAGTCACTGTTTCCTGTGATGCATCAAAGTTTGGTCTTGGTGCAGTTCTTCTTCAAGAGGGCAGACCAGTAGCCTATACATCTAGAACTCTTACCCAAACTGAAATGCAATATGCTCAGATTGAGAAAGAACTTTTGGCAACTGTATTTCCATGTTCAAAGTTTCATGATTATATTTATGGTTGAGATATCCAGATTGAAACTGATCATCAACCTCTAGTTACTATCTTAAAGAAGCCTATGCATTCTGCTCCAGGAAGATTGCAGAGAATGATGCTCAAATTACAAAAGTACAACTTCAAAATGGTCTACACAAAAGGCAAAATTCTTTATCTGGCTGATACCTTATCTAGATCACCCAGAAATACAACACAACAGCTTGATGCAGAGAATTTTGACTTCAATGTCATGGGAGTGTGTAATTTTTTTACCACAAGACTTGATGAGCTGAGAAATCATACAAAGACTGATCCTGTTTTGCAAAACCTCAACCACTACATTCAGGTAGGATGGCTGTCAAAACAATCCAGTGTACCGCCTGAAGTACAACCTAATTTTCCTTACAGAGATAAGATGTTGATGGAAGATGACATTATTTTCAAAGTTCCTAAAGTTGTTCCTGCTTCCTTACAACGTGAATATATCCAGAATTGCATCAAGGTCACCCAGGGTCCAAATCTACCAAAAGAAGGGCGAGATGACCAGTATTTTGACCTTCTCTAGCAAAGACAATCACAAAGTGCTTTCTTCTTGTTTAGTATGCAGTAGTACTAGACCGTATCTGCAAAAAGAGCCACTTCAGCTAAGTCAAGTTCCTGAATTACCTTGGTTAACAGTAGCCACTGACATAGTCGAGTGGAACAATCAGCATTACTTAGTCTTGGTTGACTCTTACTCTAACTGCTCTGAGACAGATTTGTTGCCTAACCTAATGTCTGCTACTGTTATTACTAAGTTGAAATGTAATTTCTCAGTCCATGTCAGTCCACATATGCTTGTCTCTGATAATGGTACTCAACTTACTAGTCAATTGTTTCAGAATATTTGCAAAAGAATGGAACTTTGTACATGTTACTAGTAGCCCTGGATACCTACAGTCAAATGGTCTAGCTGAACATGCAGTACAGAGTGCAAAGCAATTACAAGAGAAGTCAAAATGTGATAATACTGATGTCTTTTTGAATTTACTTAATCTCAGAAACATACCCCGTAACAATATACTTGGCTCACCTGCTCAAAGACTTCTATCTGGCAAACCAGAACAACCTTGCCTATCAGTTCCAGTTTGTTGAGGCCTAAAGCTAAGAACAACAGAGCATTCAAAGCCCAACTATTCAGAAAGCATTCTTTCCAGAAGTCCAGTTATGATAAAATGAGCAGATTTCTTCGTCCACTGAAAGAAGTAGAGACAGTGAGAATACAAATGGCGAAAGGTTTCAACCAGATTGGTCAACTAACAGGTATATGTGCTGAGCCAAGATCCTATTTTGTGGAATCGGAGGGTGTGGAGTACAGGAGAAATCACAGACATCTTCTTTCTGTATCAGAACTGATATCACATCATTGTTCCTGTGACACAGACTCTAGATCTCAGAGCAATCCAGACAATGTTCCTGTTGCAGGACATGTCTTAACTTCTACTTCCATTCCTGATGATGTTCCTGATGTTCCCAAAGTTGAACATTCAGCAGAGGCAGTCCCAACTGCTAAACCTAATTTAAAATTCTATGTCACACAATTTGGTTACATCTCCTGACCTAGTGTGAAATACATAGCAACTTGAAAATAACTGTCTATATGCACTTAGTTCTGTATAATTTCATGTCAGTCAATATCATCAATGAAGTATGACTCATTTCCCAAAGAAGATGGATAAAGAATATGTATGTGTGTTCTACTTTTAAGAAGCATTTCCAAGGTCAGCACGTGCATATAAGTAGCCAGCATGTGCTTATAAGTAGCAAGCATGTACTAGCTTTTGAGCCATTTTGGGAGTGCAGCTAGTGAGTGAAGATGTATGAGAGAAATAGACAGTCCATTTACAAGTTTATCTAAGTTAAAGTTATTTGCTTCAATCCTTATGTTTGTACATAATAAAGCTGCTTGAACAAAACCCATGCATGTTCGTCTATTTCATTCTGATTGGATGAACGACAAGTCCATTCTTCCCTTTTTGAGGAAAGATGACTGGATGTGCTTGATAGATCTTCAGGGTGCGTATTACTATATAAAGATGGACAATCGTTCCAGGAAGTTTCTCTGCTTCCAGCTCAGAGCCAGTCATTACCAATTCAGAGCTTTGCTCTTTGGTCTTACCACAGCCCCTAGGGTGTTCACCAAATGCATGACAGTAGTAGCAGTTCATTTGTGACTGTAAGGATTCCAAGTGTTTCCATACTTGGACAACTGGCTCATTATCGCTTCGACCAGGCATCGCTTGACAGAAG
The DNA here is from genome assembly GCF_019279795.1 of Protopterus annectens. Taxonomy (NCBI): domain Eukaryota; kingdom Metazoa; phylum Chordata; order Ceratodontiformes; family Protopteridae; genus Protopterus; species Protopterus annectens. The sequence continues at coordinate 1,849,982,184 of NC_056731.1, forward strand.
CGAATTACTGTAAATCACGAAAAATCCCAATTGACCCTGACTCAGAATCTAGAGTTTACAAGGGCAGGTCAAAATACAAGAACAACCACAGCATCCCTTCCTTCAGTGAGACTCCAAAGAATTAATACACAGGTTCAAAAGATAATCCACACAAAGAAGGTTCCTGTTTGACTAACTTTGCAAGGTCTAGGTTCGATGGCAGTGTCAATAACTCTAGTTCCTCTAGGCAGGTTTCACATGAGAATTCTACAATGGCTGCTAGTATCTTAATGGTCTATGCTTCATCAACACATCGGACCAGATTCTGATCACCGATTATTGCAAGAATGATCTACTTTGGTGGATTCATTCTGAACAAATTCTCCTCAGTCGCCCCTTTGTCCTTCCCAGCCCACAGCCATACTGACCACAAATGCCTCCCAGATGGGGTGGGGAAGCCTTTTCTGGGCAAGACTGTCCAAGGCACTTGGTCCCCCTTAGAGGCCAACTTGCATACCAATGTCCTGGATCTAAGAGTGGTGCTTCTAGCATTGCAGGCCGTTCAAACAGCTCGTCCTCAGGGGACAACAGCAATTCGAACACATAATATGGTAGTAGTTTGGTACATCAACAAGCAGGGAGGAACCAAGTCTTACACTCTTTGTCGAGAAGCACTCAGAGTGTGGCAGTGGGCAATCTCTTCCAACCGCTTTCTAAAAGCAATGCATATTCCAGTGAGTTCCAATGTAACTGCAGAGAAATTGAGCAGATGTATCCTTCAGCCTCACAAGTGGTCTCTCAATCCAGAAGTGGCAGAAAGGATCTTCTGTCAGTGGGGACTACCTTGCTGCGACCTGGTCACCTCGCCCCTAAACAACAAGTGCAGCAATTACTTCGCCCTTGATTCCCCCTCCGGGGAAGTCACCAAGAGACTCTCTCCTCCACAACTGGCCCCCCCGGTCTCCTGAATGCCTTTCCCCCAATACCTTTACTTCCAAAACTCCTGCAGAAAGCATTCAGGTTGAAGAGCAAAGCAATCCTCATTGCCTTCTTTTGGCCTTGACAGATTTGGTTCCCCTTCCTTTGGCCTTATCTGATTCAACCACCTTGGATTCTGGATCGATTCTGAACCTTTTGTTCCATCCAGACAAACCTGTTCACCCAGACATCTTGAACCTCAAACCAACAACATGGTTCCTCCAGTTCCATTTGTTACCAGGTGTCTAAATATTTCCTCCCCAGTACACCACATCCTCCTATCTTCTCATACACCTTCCACCCGTAAACTATATTCTAGTAAATGGAAGAGATTTACCATTTAGGCTTGGGAAAAACATATCAACCCCTTCTCTGCTTTTATAGGAAATATTTTAGACTTCTTAGCCTCTTTTTTAATGTGGGAGCTTCCCCTTCTAACATCAGAATGCAACTAGCAGCAATTTACAATTTCCATGATGGTTTGAAAGAATGTTCTTTAACTTCTCATAGACTTTGTAAGTCCTTTTTAAAGGGAACACTTTTGGTGAAACCTCCTTTCAAAGACCCTACACTACCTCGGATCTGAACCTAGTGTTGCAAACCACTGTACATTCTCTTTTTGAACTCTTGGCAGAGTGTGATCTGAAGTTTTTGCCATGGAAAACATTGTTTTTTCTGGCTATAACTTATACTAGAAGAATTTCAGAAATGCACGCCTTATCATGTAAGCCACCTTATCTGATGTTTCACAAAGATAGAGTTTCTTGATGAACAAACCCCTCCTTCCTACCCAAGGCAGTCTCAGAGTCTAACATCAATCAAGCTACTAACTTACTACTAACTTACTAGTATTGTTTCCAAACTTTTCTAAAAGAGGTGAATATTCCTCGCATTTGCTAGATAATCACAGACAATTATGTTTTTATCTTCACAAGACAAAAAACATGAGAAAATCTGACCAATTATTTGTTTCCTTTTCCAGTGCAAGGTTTGGTAATCTAGTCGGCAAGGTAACTCTAGCCAGATGGCTAACGGACTGCATTTCATTTACCTGTGATAAGAACAAAATTGCTTTCCCTAAGCTCATGAAAGCCCATTCTAAAAGATCTGTAGCCACTTCAGCAGTTTTCCAATCTAGAGCTTCAATGGATATATATATATATATATATATATATATATATATATATATATATATATATATATATGTGCAGCTACTTGGGCTTCTCCCCATACCTTTATTACTCATTACAAATTGGACTTGGTCTCTAGAGGAAAAGCATTTTTTGGTTCAATGATACTTAGGAATATACCATTCTGCGAGTCCTCCCAAGATCTGGGGACTCTGTCCCATATGTCAAGGATAAAATGAAGACTGACAACATCAGATAAAGAAGTTATGTACTTACCATAACATTCCAACTGTGTTGTCCATCTTCATTTATCCTTGACTCCCCTCTCTCCATATAAAACTTCAAATTATTGTGACCTTTAAAACATAGCAGATATGGCTTCCCTTCAGGCTGCCTTATTTATTATCTATACATTCTCTGCAAATTTGATCTGAGGTAACTGGGAGACAGGGATCGTTGGAAGAAGTGAAGCTCGAGAGTGTTTGGCTGGTGTGAGCTGCAGTAACTGCCAAGTCATGTCTGATAATGGAACCAAACCCACATGTCAAGGATAAAGAAGATGAACAACACAGATGGAACATTATGATAAGTATATAACTTCTTTTTTTTCATCCTCCACTTCATCCTTTTTACATAAGTGTGCTTGTATTCTTTTTTAAAACAACTTTATTAAATTATCACGTTAAAAAAAATCATGTTCTTTGTTACAGCTATTTCTTATTCAACAGTTGCTATCTACCTGAGGAAGCATTTTTTAAGTCTGCTTGGGTATAAAAATACCTATGTAAACACTTCAAAACAAAGATCCTAAACCTTATGAACTTTGCTGCATACTTGGGAGATATGCATATGTCCTCCCATTGTTCTCTTGTAAATTGCTTTTCCAGTCTCTCTTTCCAGTCTTTTCTAGCCTAATCTGATCGATTCTTATAGTTATCATGCAATATTTTATATGCTCTAGTAATTATCCATTTTTTAACAGCAGCTTCTGTCCTAGATTTGACTAAAACCACCATGCAGGTCTCTCACTTAAGATTCCCCAATGCAGTTCTCTTCGCCTGTACTGTGATATCAATCCCTGGTAGGGAAGGCAGTCCCTGGCCTGCAGTCAAACATCTTCTTGGCCTCATTCCAATCTATTACCTTTTCCTTTCTAGTTATTTGCTCCCAATACCTTGGTTCTTTTGCCATGTTTCTCCAGTAAATTCTAGCCCCCTTTTGCCCATTTTCTGTATCCCTACATGCAATCATCCCTATTGGCAAAATATGTATATAAACACAAGCAAATTATAATTCAGAGTGGAAAGAGATGTGATGAAGCATGGGGAAATTCAAGAAATAAGGAGAGAGAGTATGATTTTGGATGCGATCCTTAAGGAGAAAAACAACCACACAGAATATTATACTCATAAAGTTGCAGAAAGTATTCTAAGAACTAAGCTAGCACAAGAATGGAGAAAGGAGATTTTGCCAACAGGGATGCTTGCAATTAGGATACAGAAAATAGGCAAGAGAGGCTGGAATTTACTGGAGAAAACTGACAATGAAACAATGTGTGTATATACTGGGTGCATTCCCAACAGGTACCAGTGCCACTGTCACCAGTCCAGCTTCGAGTGTCTGCTCACTTTCCTGGCAGGCAAAACAAATTCCTTGGTGTTTATGATAGTTGTCTGCTTAGGTGGTCTACCTCTTGTGCCCAGCCTGTCCCTGGTAACTTCTTGTGCTCTTATTCATGCATGGAGGATTGTATTGGTCACCCTTTGATGCACCTGCTATAGTGTCTTATTATGGCTGACTGCAGCATTAATGCCCAGTGCCAGTTTGTTCCTACACATTTGCAAAAGGCCTCATCTACCCTGGTCTTCTCCAGGATGCACATGCCACAGACTCACAAGGTCAGCAACAACAACTCCATCCAATGAACTTTCCCAGTATCTGATGGACTTGTGCTTCCATGAAAGTGCCTATACACGTGGGTGCAACAGGATTTCCTATCCTTAATAGGGGAGAGGAATCGCATTTATCAGATGTTTACCAGCAGCAGCAGGATTTACCAAAGAAATCAATGCATAATCAGATCTGGACTTGGAAAAAAAATGGCAGGATTGAGGAATTGTATACAATCTATCAGCTTTTTTTAAGGACTGGAGGCTGTCTTCCAGGCAAGCTATAGATTGTAATAAACATATCCTGCAATGCTGAAAGAACAGGAGGAAATAGACTCTGGAAATACACCTGTAAAAATACATATTTCTTAATGCCAGCTGAATATCATTATATTCCCACTGAAACAACTGGTTTACTCTGGCTATGGTTTCAGAAAAAGCAAATCCTTCTAAGGGGCTATCAGAAGAAACATACTCTTCAGAGTTAGAACGAGTTACCTAAGAACAGAAAACAGAAGGCGTTCCCTCACAATCATTTTCTGTTCAATATCCTGAAAATCTTCAGAAATAGAAAATTCTTTTTTCTCTTAAAAGTAACATCAAGAATATAAGGGTGAAAAACCTGAACTAAACCCTGAGCTTAGTCCAATAAATCACTTGTATACCAAGTAACAGAGGCAGAGAAAGATAAATGTTTAACTTCCTGCTTCTTTTTGACAGGAATTTCTACAGGAGTAGACCAACACCTGACAGACCAATCATCCCTGGAGACAGGAATCCCAGTCCAGCTAAGCTGAGGAGTATTCCCTACTCCTTCCTCCAAGACCAACAAGACTAGCCCTCTCTTGCACACCAAGGATACCCCAACAGCCACAGAGGACCTGTCTAATCCCCAGTCCATGATGGCTGTACAGACTACAAAAGAAGGATCTACGGAAAAAGATGAATGGTCTCAGGAACTAGAAAAGGTCAGAGCAGAGTCACATATCTGCGGCTGAGGCAAATCTGAAGCCTGTTGAAAGCCCAGACTATTTGGAAATGTTCTTCTTTTTGTGGCTGGAAGAAGTAAGAACTGAAGAACTGTTAAGTGTTTCCATGATGAAGCTGAAAAAGATGTCTGAAACTCGAGGCAGACTGACAGCAGTAATCAGTGAACCATGTAGGTATTACAAAAATCAGATTTTCCAACAATAACACAGTGAAAAGCACTTTACACTTATCCCAGCACCAAGGGAACTTTTAAAGAATTTTTCAGACTGATATGTGTATGGGAAATTACGTAAATGTAACACTCAAACTGCCTCTTCTGTTAGATTTCCACCACTGTTCCCTGTAAGCTTCTGGAATATTTCTGAGTTGAATCACCTGTTCTTGACTAGTACACAGAATTTTGTGGCGGCGTGGCACAGGCAGTTGAATTGCTTGACAGGGAGTAGAGGTACTGATTTAAATGTGCTTTTTTGTACGTTAGTGAGACAGCAGGATAGAGTGGATGAACTTCGTGTAAGAATGGCTAATGGATGTCCCCCACCCCTAAAAAGCGCAAACTAATCACTTGTCACCACCAGTTCTAATGGGTTCTATCGAATAGGGAAAGCTATTCCAATGTTGAATTTCTGAAAGCAATATCGAAGCTGTTGAAAATGTGAGTTATAAATTGAATAGTAATGTGTTTGTGTGTTATCCACTGTCTTGTTGCTCAAAAGTTTAACATTCTCAGTTTCCAACAGGGAGATGTCTGTTTTACGTAACGTTACCTTAACCACTGCAACAGTACATGAAGTGCACGATGTAGGTGGAATATAGCAAATATGCGACTGAAACGAGGCATACCATTTTGTATTGTCCTTGTTTGTGTTTCTAATTTGAGAATGGGGAAAACTTAAGACAGGCTCTACCTCACATTCGGTGTTACTGCATATTGTGTGGAATTGGTAGTACTTTTTGGGTGAATGTATTATTCTACATATCATTATTTCTGCATCTTGTCTGGATATCAAGTGCAGCAATGTAGGACCTATCTGAACGTATTGGATGTGTACTACAGTTAAGAACATACAGCCAATATTAATTGACAAGTGTGGAATTGAAGTCAAACTGAGCCGCTTAGCACAGGGAGTTGCACTTCCAAATTTAAAGATGATGAAGGAACTAGAATGTCACTGCAGAGTGATTTATTCTGACATTTGAAGTGGTTTTGGATTTTGGACTGTGTCACTTTTGTGGACGTTGTTAATTTAAATGTTGGGATACTGGTTGTCGGTGATGTGGATTTTCGCTATTGTGAAGTTTTGGTATTCCGGTCTCGGTGTTTTAAAAGTCGCTCTTCTGGTGATTTGTGCATGTGCAGTAGACCAGTACATATATATATATATATATATATATATATATAGGTCTACTAAATTTCGAACTTTCAAATCGTTGACTTTCTAATGGTCAAGACCATAAGATCAAAGTTTTGAAACTTCAAACCATTTAAATGGAGATAGATGTACAGCACAGAAAGGTATATTTACTGTTTTCCTCGCTGTAGTGTAATCTCGGAGTTGGTATATTTAATTAGCAGGGGGTGTGGGGGTGTAGGGCGGCTTGCCCCTCTGCAAAAATGTAAAAAAAAAAAGATTGTTTTTTTTTTTTTTATTTAAATTTCAAAGTTTGAAAACTTCAATTTTATGGTCTCGACCATAAGAAAGTCGACGTTTTGAAAGTTCAGAATTTAGAAGTAGACCCATACATACATTTATATATATATATATATATATATATATATATATATATATATATATATATGTTTACTATCAAATGTTCGAATGACAACAAAAAAGGTTTATAATATCGAATTCGCAAAACCACTTCAGCATATTAATTAGTTCAGAATGTTGAAGTACATGTAGCGAAAAAACAGCATTCTCATTTTCGACATTCTTTTTGCAGTTAATTACTGCAAATCAAAAGATGTAACCTTTTTGCAGGGGGGCTTGCCCCCCTGCAAATTATATATTCCAACTCCAAGATCGCACTACAGTTGGGAAAAGGGTAATTTCCCAATCTCCACTGTACCATAATCTCTACTCGAATCGTCGACTACATACGTGCGAATGCACAGTGGCATTCACTGTACTGAACACACAGTAGTGAAGGTCGTCCACCTGTGAGGCAGCCGAATGACTTTCGACATTCCCGTGTTTGCCGAACCTTCATTCTGCATTTTGATAGTAAACCATATGTACACACACACACACACACACACACACACACACACACACACACACACACACACACACACACATTCACTAAAACTGTTAATTTTTTTCTCCAAAAAGAACTTATCTGCACAGCAACGGAGAACCTCCTAGACTGTTTCTCTATTTTTACATGACAGCAAGCATCCTGGAGATCTAGTAAGCATAGCCAATTGTCCTTCCTCAGAACAGGCAATATGGAGTGAATTGCAACTATCCAGAATTTTGTCTGTTTTACAAATTGGTTGAGATGACTGAGATCCAAAATTTGTCTAAGGTCCCTCATTTTCTTTGCAACTAAAAAGAAACTTGAATAGACTCCGGATCCTAGCTGTTTTTTTGGAGAGGGTTGGATGACGCTTTTTTTCTAGCAGCTTGGAAATCTCCACTGCTGGTGTTAACCATTGACTAGGTAGAATGTCAGTAAACACCACCTTCTTTACGGGAGGACAAGAAAAAGAATGGAATAGCCTCTGGAAATTATATCTTACACCCACTTGATTCTTGTTAATTATTACCAGTCTCGGGGGTGCACAGATAAACCTCCCCTGAATGCCTCCAGACTGCAGTAGTCAGGCAACCCTTAAGGGATGCTGAAAGGATCTATTAGTAAAGGGACTGTGGAAGCCTTGATTATGTGGTTTGTCTATGCCTCTTGGGCAACGTCCATTGGGATTCCTTCCAACTCTGCCATGTGGAGGTCTATTGCCAGAAGAATCCTGGTAAGAACTCTGTGATTCCCGAAACCACATTTTTTTCCTGCCCTCTGATTCCTGGAACAGGATCATTGGGGCATGGAAAAATGTGTCTTTATCTTTGGATCCAAAAAAAGTAGCTCCATCATAAATGGCATCGATGAAGGGAGTTTTTAAGCTTTCTACAAAGTCACAAAGATGCATCCAGGCATGTCATCTGACTGCAAGACCTGTGCATGTCTCTCCGTCTGAACCATTGGCTGCTTTAGAGATGAAATGCAAGGCTACATCTGAGGTAGTCTGCAGAGTTGAAAGCTGGAAGCACCAGTCTTCTGGACATCCGCAGGTAAAACTCCAGAAAGAAACTTGGAAATTTCTTTAGTCAAGTCCGTCTGAAATATGATAAGATAAACAAGATAATTCAGTGAACTGAGTGCAAATGTTGCTGATGAGTATGCCATTTCCCAAATCTGTCCAACACCCTACATTCCTTGTTAGGGGAAGGACAGAGGAACTCTCCTAAGACATTTCCTTTTTTGTGGCTACTGCTACAAATATGGCATCCACTAGAGGGCCTTTACAACAATGTTTCCCATCTCTTAGGAGCTGCTAAAATTTTGTCTGATTTCTTATGGATGGGCTCCACCATGTCACGGTCCTTCCAAGCCTGTTAGACCATAAGGTCAACTGGTGGATCAATGGGTGATCCTGCCAAGGACGATGCTGAGCCAGAACCAAAGGCTTCCAGAAATACAGATTAGTCTGGTGAAGCATCTTTAGTGGACCATCCCCCTCTCTGTTTCATAAGTTTAATAATTTCACCAAAGATGACATCCTCCAAGGGAGACCTGGGTGAACTCTTGCCTTCATCCTAATCTGTATCCTCAGTGAAAGACTCTGGGGAAGGGTCAATGTGCTTTCACTAGCACATCTGTTTCTTGTGAACTGATTCTAAATCAGTTAGGGAAACAGACGGTTCAGATTCAGACTGGGAGTTGACATAGTAAGTAGTTCCAGAAGCCTGTGGTGCCGACTGTCCCTGTCTGGCAAGATGACAGGAAGATGATGTCACAGGATCCAGTTGGGGCTTGGGTGGAACTGAACCCCCAAGTAAGTGACCTGTCTTTGGGTAAACTCAAAACCCTTTCAGCAACTTCAAAAACCAAAGCTGCCACTGGAAATGAGGATCTCTTCGGACCCAAAGAAGTAAGAAACCTTGGCTCCTAGCATCCCTGGCCCTGAAGCCGACCTGGGCCTGAGCTATCTGTTGCTGAGGCCACCATGAGAAGAGATGGTTATGAGAGTCAAGGGGTCAAATCATCCACTCAGAGGTCAGCATCAATGAAATGCCTCTGAGTCCCTTCCTGATCTGAGGGCACTGGAGTTGAGAAACACAGGGAAATTGTCAATGTCGAAGTTGAAGGAACTGCAGGCACTGAAGGAGGCACTTCAGGATGGGTTGGGTTAAAAGCTGTGGGAGCCAAAGGGTGGACTGTGACAAATTAAATAAGTGGAGGGGCAGGGTGGTCAATAGTCAGTACATTCCCTAGGGATGGTATCGACAAAACCCCAAGCTGGATCTGCATCCCCAAGAATTTTCTCATTATCCTGTGGACGCCTTACTCTGTCAAACTTCAAGATGATGATGAAGCCACAAAAAAGACCTGGAATATCTCTTCTCTTTCAAAATGAGAGAGTGTAACCTGGGGCTCACTGGTTCCAGTGGGAGGATGGACAGGACTGAGATGCTGTTGGTTCCAATCTACTAGCTGATTTTGGTAAGAGTCTGACTGAATCTGACGGATCCAAAGATCATTTAGATACAGAGGGAGAGTTATCCTTTTCTTTCGCTTTATGCTAATTTTTTTCTTTCTCCTTGTCTGGCACCTTATCTGAAGACCTAGCCCTGTCTTGCATCTTAGCACGAGAGGCAGAAAAGGAAGGCCACTAAAAGTATTCCTTGTCTGTGGAGAGAGGACTCCCCTGACCACCAATTTATCATGGCGAGATTGTAAAGCTCTAGTGCTGAAAGAAGCACACAAAAGAACAAGGGCAGTGCCCAGGCAATAAACACATAACGTGAGGATCGTGAGGGGCTGAATATGTGCCCAGATTCAGAACATTTCTAGATAGCTTGAGATTCAGCCATAATGGAACAAGTAAACTGTATAAAAGAAACACTATAAAAATTATTACAAAATACTATAGGCAAACAGTCTTCACAAATCTTAAATCACTATGAACACTATTAAGGACTAACAAACACTATACTAGGTCCATCTCTATGTAAAATGCTAACTATTAAAGACACACTATTAAGTACTAAACACTATCTTAACCTATACCTATGAACAAATGCTAATTATACTAAGATTAGAGGAATACAAGTCTGCTGATAGAGAAGTAAGTTAAAAAATGGATTTTAAGGAATCAGAAACGTGAAAACTTTTTCTACAATCAAAGGATACAACAGCCCTGGAGAACATGTCTGAAGTCTTCAGCAAGCAAACGAGATCTGGGGTATTGTAGTGGAATTCAGGGAATTAGGGAAGAGTCAAAGCCCTAGAACCATGGAAGTTTCAAATTTGGTGGCGAGGATGGATCCAACATCCCACATGTTGAATTAAACGAAAATAGACAATACCAGATATTGAGCTACCTCACAATCTTTCTCTTACTAGTAACATTCTTACTTTTCCTCATATGGCAGGCTCTATTCCACCAGTCTTTAGTTATCACTCACATACTCTTGCTTAGTAAAAATTCTCTTTCCAGCTAGTCATAACCTCTGTTTAACATCCTTCATTCCACTCAATTATCTTATTTCTCCTGTTTAGACAATATACACCTGTAATTATCGCACACAGACCGCACGTACGTCGTGAGATCTGCTTTGATTTTGCAAATAATGTATATTAAATCATAAATAAAGTCAACAATATCTATAGTGACGAAAATCAGGTCCTCCTTTTTTGATCAATACCCTTTAAGAAACACCAAGAATCTCCTAACAAACAAGATATTTTGTGATGAAGGATTTCAACTTTCTGTTGATAAATACAGCCAGGAGGATATATTTTTGAATCCTTGGCTGCCACAGTGACCCTCAGGGGGAGGGTCTGAAATGGACCTGTGTTTTTGGTATACCAAGTATTGAGGGGACTTGCAGGTTTGTCAACAAGTAAAAAATTCATATAGTTCTTTAGTGATAATCTTTTATGAAAGATGATCCAGATGAAAAAGTTCAATTTTTTTGTGTGCAGTGTTAATCTTATTCCTGGAAACTTGCGTGAGCCAGAATGTTATACATACCAGCTGAATAGTCTTGGTTGTCTATTACTTCCAGCCCTCTGCTTTTGTCAGACAAAAAAGATGCAAACTCACTTTACAAGCATTCCCTTACATGTAAGACCTCAGGTTTCAAGTATTTTTTTTGTACTGGACAATGTTCCCATTAATACCAGCTGTACAGAAATAATCTGGCAAATACATTTAGACACTTGTTCTCCATGGACTAAATAACAATATATTGATATGTAGTGTACTGAAGCTGACAGTTGCAAAATTACACCTTTAAACTTGTACATGACAAAATACATAATATTTAAATAGCTTTTTTTTTTTTTTTTTTTACATTTTTTAGCATTCAGCTCCTTTATTTATTTATTTATTTATATTTTTTTACATATATTTTTCTAGTGTGATGCCCCATGACTTCGATCACATGACTTTTTCAACATTATTTAATGATGGACTTCAAGTTTCTTGTCAGTTGTGATAAAGTCCTGACTGCTCTAAAGATGAAAATGTTTAACTATGTTTTTATTAAAGGATTTTACCTTACTTCTGAAAGCTTGGACTTATTCTAGCACAGTATTTCTCACTTGTCAGTGTGTGTTACTGTGCTTTCCACTTAACTTTTTTGAAAATGAAATTGGTGTCTTGGGATTAATGCTCCACTCCTGGCAAACAAATGTAAATAAAATAGATAACACAGACACACACACACATATGTACAGAAGCTCTCAACTGTCCCTAATCTTGTCTTATATTTTGTTCTGTTTTCTTTAAGGCAAATCAATGAGGACTGCAGTCTCTAATTAATGACAGATGTTTCAGCCTTCACACAAAGGCATGCTAAGGTCAAGCCTGTTGTCCTAGCAACTTTCCAAGTATATAAAAGCAAAGTTTCTCCCTGATTTGATCAGTGTTTCTGTGGAAAAATACTGAAGTCAACATATTTTGTATTCTGTATATAAAGGGTTAAGCAGAAAAATGTTCACTGCGTGCAAACTGAAATGTTCTGGAAAATGTTGATCACTGAGGAATGCAGAAGTTAATCTTAAACTGCTGATAAGAAAGTTAATGGTGCAAGAATAACTGTGGTACTGGCTGGTAAAAACAAGTAATCAAACTATCACGTCTAATGAATGTTCTGTGTGCTACGTGTATGTACATGCAGGAGGGTCTATATAAGGAGAACTCAAAGTACAAGTAACCAGACTGCTGGCATACTACCATCATGTAGCAGGTCTCCATGCATGTAAAATAAAGCTGTTTTACTTGCTTACAAGAACTTGGTGTGATTCTTCCAGAATATGTTAGAAGAGTAAAATCTTTCGACATAACTGGCGCCTAACGGCGGCCCTGCACGGCGCGAATCGAACAAAGAGAGGCTGAAAACCTGCGCAGGTGGAGAGAGATCAGGCTCTCCTCGAACGAAAGACCTCCGACTAAAACAGGTCGAAATTAGAGGCCAGTCACTCTTTCCAGATTCAATCCGTGAGGTGGCAGCGAAACAGGGCGGAGGAATCACAAAGGTAAGCAAAAAAAACGCTATTTTTTTGTTGTTTCTGATTGGAATTTTTTGTCTAAATTTTAAGGGACTAGTCAAGGGAGAAATTTAATTTTCTCAAAGTATAAGGAGTATATGTGAATAAATTCCATATACAAGAGATCTCAGGAACAGGAATAGTTTCTCTTTAGAGAAATGGGAACAGGAACCAGTTGCGTCAAAGGTGACGACAATCTGAAGATGAAAAGTTTATGTTTGATTTACACCCAAAAAACGTAAAATATTTAGATAAATGAAAAAAAGATCATGGGTTTAGTGAATGTTTAAATAAGTCAGAATGTTAAAATCTAGTAAGATTACTGTGCAAACAGGCAGGAAATAAGACAAGGAATCAAAAGAAGGTGGGGTTTCCCCAGGCACAGAAATGGCTGGAGGAAGCAAATAAAAGACATAGGGAACAAAATTTGAAAAAAGGGTGTGGTAATTCAAGTGAAAGAGATGTGTACTTTGTTAAAAGGGAAGATAATAAAACTTCCAAGTGTGCAGAACTAAAATAAAGACTCTCTTAGATAAAATAGAAGAACATTGGAAGCCCAAGGCAGATTGGACTTGCATTAATCAATGCGTTCAATCAGATGACGAAACCGTAGACAATTATCTACATCGTCTCACACAATGTTTTGATGTTCATAGTGGGTTGATTAAGGTAGAAAATCAGGAAAATGACTCGCCCTATGAACAGCAATTGAAAAATGCACTCCTAAAGGGCTGCCAGACAGCCATTGGTAACTTTATACAAAAACATATGATCACACACAGGACAGCGCGTCTACAGCCCCTTATGGAGTATGCTAGACATGCTGAGAAATATCTGAAGGAAAAAAAAGATAAACAAGCCCAGACTTTTACAGTTAGTGAAGATGGAACTTTAATGTTAGTTCAGGGTTCCGCAAACCACGAAAGAGGGCGTGGCAGGGGAAGAGGACGAGGACGGGGAGGCGTAAGTCATTCTGAGGATTTCGAAGGTAGGCAAAAGAGGGGGGAATGTTTTAAGTGTGGTAAAAAGGGACATTTCGCCAGAGATTGCAGAGGACCGGAGAAACTGATGGTTGCTTCCGGTGGTACCGCATGACTATATGATGGTCAAAAAGACGTAGATGGAGGATATGAGGAAAAAGAAGAAAGTGAGAATGGGGAAGTAGGTACAAGTGAAGATGATGGGTGGGGACAGGAAATGGCAGAAAATGAGGAATATCAAATGGTAAATCTAACAGCACTAGCATCAACTATGCAATTGGAATCCCAACCAGTGATCACATTGCAAGTTGAGGGCCGAGACATAGAATTTCTTTGTGACTCAGGGGCTTCACAAACGTTAGTCAGAAGTACTGCCATATCATCCGATGTTACCTCGGATGAATATGTGCTTGTAAAAGCAGCAAATGGTCGTATTTACAAAGAGCCATTGTCCAAACCTCTGTGGTTTACCGACCCAGAGACGAACCAAACCATACGGTTCCGAGTAATAATTTCAAAAATCTGCCCAGTACATTTACTAGGAAGAGATTTAATGCAAGTGTTCGGCATAGCAGCCGTCCCAACCTCCACTGGAATGGTGGCAAGGAGAATTGAACCGAATAGTGCAATGCTATTAGAGGGGCAGGGAGATCTACATTACTGGTATAGTAATGATTTGATAGACAGGCCCCCAGAGTGTAGTGATGGATCTTACAAATTTGGCATTAAGCAAATACGGCATAACAAATCCGAAGGTGTCAGATCCATTACATTGCACAATGTATTACAGAAGATGTGCCGGACCTGATCATGCACAAAGAACTAATCCTTGAATTACTACAAGCCGTCAAACGTCCACGGGATTTGGCCATCTGTAAATGCGCTGCTCATACCCGTGCTAACGACCCGGTATCACTTGGTAATGCCCTAGCAGACAAAGCAGCCAAAGAGGCAGCTATGTCCAGTACCTTTTCACTTGAAACCACACCTACAGAATTACAACCAACAGATAAGTTTGATTTGCAAACCTTACAAGTCATGCAGGAACTTAGCACAGTACAGGAAAAACAACGCTGGACTAGGTATGGTGTTAGACAGAACAAAGGAATCTATGTGGGACCGGATAATAAATATGTTTTGCCTACTAATCTTTTAGGTATGCAGCACTAGTTGTGCATGGCCCTTCCCATCTGGGCCCTGCAGCTATGGTTAAAATTATCCACCTTACCTTTTGGACCAAGGGTTACATTGCATATGCAAAACGTTTTTGTCTATCCTGCATAGTATGTGCTAAATACCACAGGGGAGGGGTCATAGTTGCCCCGGCATCATTTCCAACACCCCCCTATCCTTTTCATACAATATGTATGGACTTCATCGAATTGACCCCGGCACAACTAAAGAAGTTTGTGTTAGTAATAGTAGATGCATTTACTAAGTGGGTTGAGGCTTTTCCGGTGACACATCCGGATGCTCAATCAGTGGCTAAAATTTTGGTCAATCACATCATCCCGCACTTTGGACTTCCTACACGCATCTACTCTGACAACGGCACGCATTTTGTCAATCAGATCATACAGAAACTGTCTACAGTTTTCCAAATTGAATTGAAACACCATTGTGCCTACCACCCACAGTCAGCAGGGTTGATGGAACGCCATAACGGCATTCTAAAAGGCAAGTTGAGAAAACTCATGGCCGAGACACATCAGTCTTGGATTACCTGTCTACCTCTAGCCCTCCTTTCCATGTGGACAACTCCCACCTCAAAAGGAGTCACCCCATTTGAGTTGTTGTATGGGAGACCTTATTACGTCCCGCAGTGGCAAAACTTGTTGCCTGCGGAACGTGAGGGGGGTGAGGAGATAGCATGAGGAAAATGCTGACCAATACTAACAGCTGTTTAATGAATGATTGTTTTTCAGGTTCAAGAGACGACAAAATCACGGAAGTCATCGCAACTCCAATGGCAGTTCGGATTAAAGAAAGGTCCTCATGGATCCACCTAACGCATTGTAAAACATTTTAAGTTAGATAAAAATTGAATTCCCTGAGGAACAAACAGACAGCAGTAACCATGAAGGACAATAATGAGAATAAGAGAAAATGGTTCTATTGCAATATTTTATTGTTTATAACTATTGTGATTGTAATATTTTTGTTTTTAATGAAGCTAGCCATTCAAAAAGAGACAAACACACCAGCTGGCATCCAAACTTTAATACATATCAAACAATTAAATATGCATATGCATCCTCAATGAATGTCTCAAATTGTTGGGTATGTACTGTAATACCTACTGTACATAGTGGCTTAATGTTAGGGACAGCCCCTCTGGGAATTTGTTGTTTGAAACCACAGAAGTACCACTGAGAGACAAGGTGGTGCTGCCTCTTCTGGGGTGCCAAAACGGAACAGTGTGTTTTCAAAAGATTGGAAAAGTTAAGGTGGGGCTGAGCCAATGTAATTTGACAATAGTTCATAATTGTACCCTAGAAGGGCAGTGTGAAACCAAGTTTGGAGCTATAAAAAAAGACATCAATGTAAATGATACTAGTTTTGTTGAAAAAATGCTGTATGTATATGGCCTGTTATTTAAGGGGCTAAAGCCAAATGGGAGTTACGAATTTGCAACCAATATCACCATAAAAACGAATGATTGTTATTTTATTTTTGGTAGGAAAGCATATAAATGGTTACCATATGGCTGGTCAGGAAGTTGTTTTTTGGGATATCTGATACCAGCTATCAGACACGCAAATGTATTACCTCAAAGTAAAATACGAAATGCACGTTCTCTTAATAAACCTATTAATCCCGTAGGTAACATTGATGCGTCATGGATTTATCACCATGACTTGGCACACGTCAGCAGCAAAGGACTCTCACATATGGACCTAGGCGATGATGTAATTGCTTGGGCTGGTATTTTGCCAGCGTATGGGACAGTAAAATCCATCTGGGAACTGAGAAAACTGTCAAAACTGTTAGAGACTCTGAGTAATGCGACATTTTCAGCGCTAGAATTGGTGACGGACGAATTAACGGCGATGAGAACAGTAGTGTTGCAGAACCGTATGGCGCTTGATTTCACCCTAGCGGCGAAGGGAGGTACTAGCGTTTGATAATAAGCATGAGATCCAGAGCCATCTTGAAATAATTCAACAAGTTTCTGAACTGACTAAACCTGGTCCAAACCCCTTGACTGACTTTTTCCAAAACCTGTTTGTAAACTGGGGTTCTGTGTTGATGAACATTTTAATTGCTGTATGTGTTGGTGCAATCATATTTTTGCTGCTTGGCTGCTGTTGCATACCATGTATCAAAATGATAATATCGAAGGTTATCTCTGCCAATGCTCCAAAAGCATATTTCTCTGATTATGAGAAGATATACAACGTATCTGGGATTGTGTAAAATAAACAGTATACAAAATGTTGTAAGGGGGGAAATGTGGAAAAATACTGAAGTCAACATATTTTGTATTCTGTATATAAAGGGTTAAGCAGAAAAATGTTCACTGCGTGCAAACTGAAATGTTCTGGAAAATGTTGATCACTGAGGAATGCAGAAGTTAATCTTAAACTGCTGATAAGAAAGTTAATGGTGCAAGAATAACTGTGGTACTGGCTGGTAAAAACAAGTAATCAAACTATCACTTCTAATGAATGTTCTGTGTGCTACGTGTATGTACATGCAGGAGGGTCTATATAAGGAGAACTCAAAGTACAAGTAACCAGACTGCTGGCATACTACCATCATGTAGCAGGTCTCCATGCATGTAAAATAAAGCTGTTTTACTTGCTTACAAGAACTTGGTGTGATTCTTCCAGAATATGTTAGAAGAGTAAAATCTTTCGACAGTTTCCCATTATTGTTCAGCTTTGTCCTTGATTACTGAGCTAAGATGTTGAGACGTAACAGTGGTGCACTGGGTAGCACACTGCATTCTGACAGCAGTGAGGTGAGAAGATAAATTATTGCAAAGCAGTTATTTATGTGTGTAATCATTCATATGATCACAACCAAACACCTGAGGTATACAGTCTCAGTCATGCAAATAGCTGAATTATTTGAATGTACGTACGTGTAGGGAGATGAAGATGAGCTCAACTGTTCTCGATTTTGCAGAATGTTTCTGATTTCTTCCTGATTGGTCTGGTTGCTATTCAAGGCTTCTACCAGGAAAAGGCTACAACAAGCTTACAGACACTTGCTTCACATGGGATAAGACTGTGGATCACTAAACAGCCTGTGGCCTGCTTCTCATCTTGGGACTGAAGCTACTGTTTTGTATCTGATTTGAGAAGAAGCAAGGGATGATTGTATCCCAGCAGCATGAAACTGTGGTAAGATGAGCACTAGTAGTAGCCATGCAGTAGCCATTCAGATGACTAGCCTCTTTTCATCATTCTTTACAAGCTAATTCTTTCTTTTCAGTAAAATAATGCTTGATTTGCTTCTAACTTCACAATATCTGCCTAAATACTTCATCCATAAATCATCAGGGTCAACTTATTAGTTTCCCCTCAAGTGTTTGTCAATTCCCTGTATAGACAGAGACACCTTGAGTTGATATTGTCCTGTAAAAGCATCACTACAATTTCACCAGTACCTAGTTGCAAACAGGACAACTAGTTTGCAGTAACAAGCACTGCTCGCAAAATTGCAAACTGGATACTCCTGACATCACTTTATATTCTTACTCCAACTGTCTCATCAATAAAAAAGGGTCCGTTGCCATGGGTATGAACTTTTCCACTATTTCCATTAACAGCTTGGTGGATATGGGCACCAATGTAGAAATTGTCTCATGTTTACTGACAACCAGTTAATTCTTAAAAAAAAAACTGATATGGTAAGTGAGGGGTATTTTACACAATGTCATTGGAGGCAAAGCTGTCACATAAAAGCAGTCTTAATGTCAGTAAGGTTGTCAGTAGCACACACGCTGCACCCATCACACACAATTCACATATGCTGAGGAAGTTAAATGCAATCTTCCTAAACCCCAAAGACCTCCTAGACAAAGTACACATAGCAAATGCCTTCTGCAGCCCCGAATGCACTCTTTCAAAACAGCACCCACATCAACACATATAGCCACATCTCATGCAGTCTCTACTTCTAAGCTCATAAGGCAAGTAATCAACCAATCCAACATTCTGGTTGTTGGAGACTCCATTGTGAGGCACGATGTTCCTCTCACCAAGCTGAGTAAGGAGAAAGTCACAGTCAGTTTCTTATCAGAGGCTAGGATCTGCCATATTAGACATGCACCTAGGTCACTGCACCACAAGTACCAGTATGACTCAGTCATAGTCCATTTGGGTGTAAATGACATGAGATGTACCTCCCTACTGAGTATAAAAACAGACATCATGGAGCTCTTTGAATATGTGTCACAGGCTGGTATGAGCCTAGCATCGCGCAGCATTTTATCTTCTCCAAGAATGATGCCACAGTACAAACAAACGATGACTGACTTTAATAACTGGCTTGGTTTCTGGTGTCATTCCAAGGGGGTGCAATATTTGTCAGCATGGAAGGAGATGGTCAACAGACCACGCTGCTTTGCCAGGGATGGTCTGTACTTCTCCCCTCTAGGCTTTCAAATATTACCTAAAACACTGTCCTCCCCCATAGTGCCTTTTTTAGGCAATGCCAAACTGAAAGCACTTCTGACATAGCAAATCAAACCCAAGACAATATAAAAGTGCTACTGCTCAGTGCTAGGAGTCTAAACAAAAAAAGCTCCACTCCCTAGAAGCTCTGTTTACCCGAGAGAATGCTGACATCTGTGTGGGCACTGAGATATGGTTTAAGGCCATGGACAGCACATTGGCAGTGCAAGATTATAAGGCCTTCCATACATTTAGACCAGCTACTACACAGACAGGGACTAAAGCTGAAGGTGTCTTGATTTACATTAAAAATAAATATATCTCAAGGCCGGTCAAACAGAACAATGCACTTGAGCTTCTCCATGTTTAAACTGTAATAGGCAAAATCAACACCACTTCCTTACAAGCTATACATCCCTCTCTATGACACAGGAAACACATGCCACACATTTAAACTTATTGGAAACACTCACCATCCAATCCAATACCATATTCCTGGACAACTTTAAATACCGCACTACTAGCTAGGAATCATATACAACATCAAATATACAAGCACAGGGATTCCTGGATTTTGTAAACACAAACTCCCTGGACCAAATTGTTAATATACCAGCCACAGGTGCAACCATACTGGATCTGGGCCTCACTAATATGGGACAGTGTTGCACCCCCCCCCCCAATGTACTGTCTACACTGGTAAGGTCTCCTTTGAAGTAAAAATAAAACCTGGAACACCAGCTAAACCTACTCTATGGCTAATGTCCTACTATTAAGTGATAACCTGGCAAAATTTCAAGTCCCCATAGACCCTGAGAATACTGCTTCCTACACGGACCTGTTCACAAAAATCCTACACAAGCATGTTAATGGCTGTAGAGAGGCAGATGTACCCACCAGGAAGAAGTACAGAACTAACTTAAAAAACAAGCCACCCCGGTGGAATCATAACATCAATAAGCTGTACAACAGAAGTAAGACAATCATGGCAAAAATTAGAAGTGCAGCACCCAGCAAGATAAAAGCACTCTCTTCAAACTAAACAAACAAACTCAGAGGACAAATGAAGTCTACCAAAGCCAAATTTGAGGTAAATGTGGCCTCCCAGACCAAGGACAACCACATGGCATTCTTAGCTATGTCCACAACCCAAACACAATATATAATTGTGTGCAGAGCTCATTGTTAATGGAGTCATCTATGCTGTGCCAGAAAATATAGGAAACCCACTGGCCAACAAGTTCAGCTACAATTTTACCCCCCAACCTAACTTCAGAAAATACCATCAAATCATGTGCTGTCCCTAGGGAACAGGTCCTTAACGTTCTCTCTTGAGACAAAGAGCATTGCATTAATGGGCCCAACATATCCCAGGATGTCTTCTAAATAGCATGAAATATGACTGATCAGGCCCTTTGGAATTACTATTTAACTGTAACCTCCAAAAAGGCTTTGCGCCTCATGAATGGAGAGCAGCAACAATCATCCCTCTGCACAAAGGTGGACCATCTACAGAGCCTGGAAACTACAGACATACAAGTCTTACTAGTCTCATATGGAAAGCCATGGAAAGAATTATCATGGAAATGATCAATAATGATACAGGAAACCTCCAGACACTGGACCCAACCCAAGTTGGTTTCATCAAGGGTAGGGCATGCCTACTCAATCTGGTGGACTTCTTTGAGAAGGTCACCAAAGCAATGGATAGGGCAAAATGTTTTTCACTGCCCAGCTTGACCTGGCCAAGGCATTTGGCACAATATCCCACTCAGGCATTGTTGACAAACTCAAGAGGTTAAGTACAAACTCTTATGTCACCGGGTGGAATGCCAGCTGGCTCACAGACAGGACCCAGGAAGTTAGAACTGGGGAGTCCACCTCTACAAAGAAGCCAGTTACAAGCGGAGTCCCACACAGATTGGTCCCAGGACCTCTCCATTTTGGTATTTACTTCTCTGAAGTGCAGGTCAATGTCAATTGCCTCTGGCTGACTAAATCTGCAGATGATTGCAAATTGAGAGCTGTCACTGAATCCCCAACTGACACAACCATTCTCCAGGAAGGGCAAACACAGACAAACATGTATCATGGACTAAAACTAAATGTCAAGAAATTCATAATAATATCCTTTGGGAAGTCATCCACCCCTGGTAACTATCATATTGACAACACCCTCCTAAGAGATGACCCAGTAGTCAGGGACTTAGGAACACACATAGACAGTAATCTAGGAAAGAAAATGCGGAGATGGGTAGTTTAGCTTAGAGCAAACACAGATACCACTTTAGTCATAAAAGAAGGAGTAATCTAGCCTTTGATCATCACATGTTTACAGCAGTGAGGAAATCATTCGATGCTGTGCAACTTACAAACAAAGGTATGGCATCTAGGTCCAAGGAAGTCACTGTTCCATGATATTCATAATTCATCAGACCTATCATTGTGTACAATGCCCCCTTTGGTATGTACATAACCACACATATCCAACAAATGGAACGTCCACAGAAGTTCCTCAGTAAAAAAATACATGGCATAAGTAACATGTCCTGTGCAGACAGCCTCAACATCCAGATTGATAAAAGGGATTCTTTACCAAGCCAGATATTCTTGGCAAGTTGCAAAACAATCTCTGGCACCAGAAAGACTCATAAACAAAATGTTTTCCCTGTTTGATCTGGGGAAACAGGTTCTATGACCCCTTGCAATGACATTTGCTCAAATATAGGAGGAGATGGATCTTTGATGGGACAGATGAGGATGAATTTCCTTAAAAGAAAGAAGGCACTCCCATTATCAGCTGCGGCCCTTCTGAATACTTCTCAGAAATGAAGTGTCTGAAGATATCTGATGCCAGACAGGAAAGTGAAGATCTAAACTTTGGGACAGTTTTACTAATACGCTAGCGTAGGAAGAGGGAAATACATGAAGGGACATATAGTCAGTCTGCTTTTTTAGAGTATCTTTGCTTTTGATTGGATCCTCCCTTCTCTTTTTTTTAACCTCCCTGCTATTGCTTTCTGAACCTTGCAGAGACTGTTAATTCTGTTTCCTATGAAAGCATCCTGAACTGGAAGGAAAGTTCCAATTTTGTATTGGCATTAGAGGCTGAAAATCTGAGTGACCATCTGAATTAACTTTATTCTTTCATTAAATCATTTAAGGACCTCAGCAAAGGGCAGGCCAAATAATAGCTCTTTGAGCATGGCAGCATTCGGCTTTGAAATCCTCTGGTAAATTCTGAAAACATAGCAGGCAAATGTTCTCATCACTGACCTAGTAGCAGCTGCTTTATACACAGCATCAGCAGTGTCACAAGAAAATTTTAAAGAGTTTTTGGTTACCTGAGACACAGGGAATGTTAATGAAAGTGCTGCTGTGTAAGTAAACTTACCATAACAGTAGATGTTCGAATTATCACTGCTGCAGTAGCATAAGCTACATGAGTTATATCCTGCATGAGTATAACAGCTAAACAGCTTTCAAAGTTTCAGGGCACCTTCCATGCACCCATCCACTGACTAAAAAGACAGGTTTAGGAGCCAAGCCTTTTACAGTTTTCATGTTAACAGAAAGAAGGAGGCTGAGCCCTGAAAGGACAATGCTGGGAACAACATAAAATAAAAATCAACACCATGGCAAAAACAACACACCAAGAAATATGGGGGTGGAGGGAAGGAGCCGCTATTGCAGCAGTCCAATAGCTACTGTTGTGGTAAGTTTATTTACACAGCTGTACTATATTCTTCATACTCATCAATCACTGCTGCAGTACTTACATGGATAGATTACCACAGCTAACAAATTTTAGGAGGTGGAAGAAGTAAAATTCAGAAGCCCTTGGAGAACTGTCCTGGCAAAGCTTGAGCTAGACCCAAAGAATGGATCAAGCTTATAGTGCTTTGTAAAAGTATGTACAGAGGACCAAGTTGCTGCTTCTAGAATACTTCTATAATCCGACCCTTTCTAAAAAGCCATAGATAAAGCCAAGGTCCCGGTAGAGTGGGCCTTGACCCTGCCTGGAATAGTTTTGTTGTGGTGAGTATAACAACCATTTGGAAATAGCCTGGTTTGGCACACAGGCTGTCCCTTTTTCTTACCTTCACAAGAAGGGAACAACTGATTCAAAGATCTGTTTAGTTCTGTCAAGAAGTTGTATATAAACATCCAAGTTATGAAGTATCTCATTAGTTAAGCTTAAAGCAAACTTGGACACCACTTCAGCCGTAAAAGAAGGATTAGTTCTGAAAAGAAACCATGTCCCTGTGGAAAATGGGGTAGGGTTGACTTGTTGACTCACCATAATTGATTGTAGCCCAGATAACCTTTTTGCAGAGTTCAGAGCAATCAGTAAAACTGTTTTCCATGTTAAGAACCTCAAGTCAGCCAGGTTAGCTGGCTGAAATGGAACAACTGTTAGCTTTCTCTAACATGAATTTAAGATCCCAAAGAGGAACCACTGGTTCTCTTGGAGGCCTCTTATGCAAATCCCCTTTCATAAACATTTTAACATGAGAATGCATTATAAGAGGATGATCCATGGGCTGGTTATGTTGTTGCCACAAACTAGAACACCTTTTCTTTCTGCTAATATATGACTTGGCTTTCTTGCATCCATTACTATCTGCTGCATGTCCTGAGTAAATAGGTGCCTAAAGGGAAATAAGACCCTATTATCCAGGCAATCAACTGAAGCTGATTGGAGTCTGGGTGCAGCACACAATCCTGATCTTGTATGAGTAAATCCATTCTGTGATGAAGCTTGTGGTTGATCCTGGCCATTTCCAAAAGAAGGAAGAACCACTCTTGCCAGCGCCAGAAGGACGTCATCTCAGTGATCTTGGCAGATTCTTTCTAAATCTTCAGAAGTTCCTTGGATATTGGTGGAAAGAGTGGAAAAGTATACAGGAATTTTCCTGTCCAAGGAAAAGAAATGGCATCTATCTTCCAGGTCTTCTAGCATAGAGTCCTGGAGCAGAATCTTGCCAGCTGCTTCTTTGGAGCAGAGACAAAGAAGTCTACTTAAGGAACTCCTCATGGATGGATAAAATCTTGGCAGAACTCCTGATCTAGTCTTCATTTGTGAGGGTCTGCCTTTTCCTGCTCAGCTTGTCTGCCACACAGTTTTGCTCTGACTGAGTGTAGGATGCTTGTGGAGTGAGACTGTACTGTGCAACTATATCCCAAGTTAACATGGCTAGTCTGCAGACAGGGTATGATCTGATTCCCCCTTGCTTGTTGATGTACCTTGTGACTGTGGCACTGTCTGTAACAACTTGAAGAGGTCCCAGTGACCAAAGATGATTCAGGGAGATGAGTACCTTGATCAGGGCAAGCATCTCTTTTATATTTATTAGCTTGCATCTGAACATGGTGTCCCACACAAGCTGCAATTTTATCCTTCCTGAAACTGCTCTCCAAGCAAAGTCTGAGGTGTCACTGGTGACTGACTGCTTTGGAACACAGTGGGAGAAGGAGAGACCTGGATTTAAGCATATTTGCTGTCTCCACCAAATGATTTGCCTTCTGAGAAACCCCACCACTGGGATTTTAAAGGACAAAGGATGTTGTTGCTGGGACCAAAGAGTCTGCAGATATCATTGTATCTTTCTCATGTGGAATCTTGCTAGGAGATTCATGAGAATCATAGATGTCATGACACCCAAAACCCTAAAGTATTCCCTTGCAGACGGTGACCAAAGTCTGAGCGGAAAACCTTATAAATAGACATAAATTTATTTTTCCTGTGGAAGAAAAGCTCTTTGAAATGATGTTTCTAGCTGACACCCCAGGAACACAATCCTGTGTGAAGGAGTCAAAAAAGACTTTTGAATGTTCTATGCCAGCTTGTTTAAGAGACTTCTCACCCAAGTGAGACAGTCCCGACTTGAAAAGGACTCTGCAAAGACAGGCACATCGTCTAAATATGTGAAAATGTGGATACCCTGTAACATGCAATGAGCTACAGTAGGAGGTAAACATTTTGTGAACACTCTTGGTGCAGTGGATAGTCCAAAGGGTAAGGCAGAGAACTGATAATGTGATCCAGACACACAGAACCTTAAGATATGGCTGAAGTTTGAATGACTAGGGATGTTGATAAGCATCTTTTAAATCTAAAGCTACTGGGAACCTTAAATGAAAAAGAGAGATAACAGGGTGTGAAGTGTCAGCATTTTCAACTTGGACACTATCAGAAACAACTTTAGGAAAGAAAGATCCAGAACTGGATACAAGCATTTTCTTTCTTTGGCACTAAACACATCCTTGAATACAAACCTTTCTCCACCTGGGAAGGAGGAACTGGTTCTTTCATTCCCTGGGACAGCATGTGATGAAGGATAGGTGGAAATAAGAGTATAGTCAAGTGGATGAAGGATTACCCCTTGGAAAGGAGGAATTTCCTCCCACTGCCATCTATAACCTCATCACAAAAAGGTTCTCATCCAGGAAAAAATAGGTCATTGTTCCCCTCTACTCGACATTCATTACACCCATTATAGAATACAATGCCCCTTTTGGAATGTACCTCACAAGACATATGCAGCAGCTAGAAAGGCCACAGAAGTACCTCACAAAGAGGATTACTGGCCTCAAACAGATGCCTTACACTGACCGTCTCAAAAAACTCCAGCTTTACTCCATAACATATTGCCTACTCCGAGGTGATCTCTGCCTAACCTATAAGCCTATGTCAAACCCAGAGCTGTTGGACATGTTACACCTAAAGAAATCCCAATCCCTCCAAGCTACATGCTCTAGGGACCTAAACCTTGTCACCACAATAAACAGGACATGCTGAAGGGATAGATTCCTGTCCCAGAGACTCTCCATACTCTGGAACAAGCTACCCATCTATGTCAAGCAAAGTTCCTCATTAGCACTCTTCAAGAAAAATCTTGATGAGTGGATGGGAAATAGGAAATACACCCCGGTGATCACTTCTGTGGCTCTGCTCAACAGGGGCACAGGAAAATAACTTTCTTGGGTGGCGTAAGCCGGGGAACCTTGTTGGCTAGGCTTACTTAGGCCCTTGGGCCGATAGTCTAGTACCTACCTATGAACCTAGGTGAATGATCTTCAGAACCCATTTGTCTGAAACTATGTTGCCAAAGAGAAAAATGGAGAGTCAAACTTTTTGGAAGGGAAAAGGGGCTGCTGGGTGGGGGACAAAAAGACAAGGTCCCTTAAACAGTCATTCGGAGCTGTTGGATCGTCCTTGGTTTTGAGGAAGTTCATGAACTCTTTTTGAAACCCCTTGCCATTTCTTCTGAAACATCTGTTTGCCTGTATTTTGTTGAGACTGCTTATTTTATTTTATTAGTTTATTTATTTATTTTTTGCTCAAACTGGATAAGGGGTTACAGAATCCCTAAGAACATTTGGAAAAGGAGGGCTGAAAAATCTTAGAGATTCCCTATATCAACTTGCCCCTCTCATCACACTTTTTGATCACCTTTGCAGCAAAGGGGCTAAACTAAATCTCAATCCAAAGGAGAATTTAAAATCCCATTTTTAAATCTGTAAGGTTCTGGGAACCTCCCAGATTTAAAAATGAGATTTGGGAGGTTCTGTGAACGCAGTCCGGCAAACCTCGCCAACACAGTACCGGTTGCTAAAGCCCTTGAAGAAGTACCAACTGAATCACACACACACACACACACACACACACACACACACACACACACACACACACACACACATGGTAAACAGTGAGTAGTGACTTGTACAACAGAAGAAAAGTACAGTTTTGTACCTACCATAAATGTAGATGTCCGATAGATATGCAACTGCAGTCATAACATATGGGTTGTCCTGCCTCAGACAGCCCTCGGTCGGCCGGATTCCAAAGTCTGGGTCCGACGTCGGCTGATGTCGCATTTCTCTCCGACGTCAGAGCAGCTAGAGTACATAAGCATCAGCCGACGCCATTTTCTTCAGTGTTTCTTGCCCCAGATGCCAGGTGTCCTCCAAGGAAGGCTGAAATCAAATTGGAAGACAAAAACAGGATTCCAGACAAATAAATATGCAATAAACAGATACACCATAACAGATATCCCCAGCTAAGAGAAACAGGGATAGGAGTGGACCCTAGGCATAGAGGGGTATGGAGGGAGGGAAAATCCGACTGCAGTTGCATATCTATCGGACATCTACATTTATGGTAGGTACAAAACTGTACTATGTCCTTCAAGAATGCAACTGCAGTCATAACATATGGGTAGAATACCATAGCTTAGCTGGGGGTGGAGGAATGCTCTAGGAAAAAGATGGTGTGGCGATCAAACCCTGCAGGACTGCCGAAGCAAAGCCTGCTCTGGATCTGTAGTATAAAGGGAGATTATAGTGTTTGGAGAATGTATGCACGGAGCTCCATGTAGCAGCTTCTAGAATGTCCTTAGTAGGCACCCCTCTTAAGAATGCTGTAGAGGTGGCTGTAGCTCTGGTGGAATGTGGTCTGACATTGGCTGGAACAGTCTTTCCATGAAAGGAATAACAGAATCTGATGCAATGTCCAATCCATTTTGAAATAGTCTGTTTTGAAATTGCTTTTCCTTGGACTGCAGGGGCGTAAGCCACAAAAAGTTGGTCAGACTTTCTACTGGTCTTGGTTCTGTCCAGGTAGTATCGAAGTTATTTGTGAATGTCCAAGGTATGTAACAGTCTTTCCCCCTTATTCTCAGGATTGGGGAAGAAAGCAGGCAGATGAATAGCTTGATTTAAAGAAACCCTAGATACCACCTTTGGCATAAAAGTAGGGTTGGTCCTTAATGAAACCCTGTCTCTGTGGAAAATTATGAACGGTGGTATTGCCATTAGGGCCTGTAGTTCCGAAACCCTTCTTGCTGAGGTAATTGCCAACAGGAAAGCTGTCTTCCATGAGAGAAATTGCAAGTCAACTGAAGCTGCTGACTCAAATGGAGGTAGAGTCAGTTTTTCTAGGACAAAATTGAGGTCCCAGGCTGGCACTGGAGCCTTTCTTGGTGGTTTAATGTTCTTAATTCACCTGAGGAATTGCCTTAGCAAAGGATGTGAAAAGACAGGCGGATCAGTGTTATATCTAGCTGAAATAGCTGATGCATGTATCTTTATGGAAGAATATGAAAGTCCATTCTTTAGCATATCTGCCAAATATTCCAGGATGAGTGGGATGTTCAATAATGATGCATCATGTCCCTTGCTGGTATTCCAAATGCTGAATCTCTTCCATTTTGCTAAGTAAACCTTTCTGGTGGATGGTCTTCGAGCCTCTGTTAGTATCCGCTGAACTTCCTTGGAGAGAGATAGGTTGAGATTATTCATGGGATCTCCCAGGCTGTTAGCTGCAGTGTCTGAAGGTTTGGATGCACTGTTTTGAAGTTGTGTTGAGTCAAAAGTAGAGGCCATTGGGGAAGGGCCCACTTCTTGGTGTGACATATGCTCTGTAGTAGTGGATACCAGTGTTGTCTTGGCCAGTCCGGAGCTATTAGGATCCCCTTGGGTCTCTCTGCTTTGATCTTTAGTAATACTGAGGTCATCAGTGGCAGAGGTGGGAATGCATAGATTTTTAGGGAGTTCCATTTGAATGAGAGAGCATCTATTTTCCAAGCTTGTGGATGGTATGTCCTTGAGCAGAATTTTTGTAGATGATGGTTGAGGTGAGAGGCAAATAGGTCTACTTCTGGCCTGCCCCATGTCGAAGTGAGCTGTGTGAAGATCTTTGGATGTAACCTTCACTCGTGTGGATCTGTGAAATTCCTGCTTAGGCTGTCTGCCAGCACATTGTCTTTGCCTTGAACAAACTGGGATTGTAACTGAATGTTTAGGCTCAGTGATTTTTCCCAAAGATTCATTGTCAGTCTGCAAAGGGGGTAAGAATGGGTGCCCTCTTGCTTGTTTATATACCACATCACAGTGGTGTTGTCTGTCCGTATCAGTAAATGGCCTTGCTGAAGTTGGTGTTGAAAGGCCTCGATGGCATGCATTACTGCCAGCATTTCCTTTTGGTTTATGTGCAGATGTGTTTCCTTTGGAGACCATTGTCCTTGTATACACCTGCCTTCCATGTGCGCCCCCCATCCAAGGTCTGAGGCGTCTGTGGTTATGGTCTGTATTATCTGTGGTTTTTTGAATGACATACCTGTGTTTGCTTGGCTTACCGAGGCCCACCATAGGAATTCCTTTTGTAGGCATGGAATGAGCGGTATGGTTGTCTCTAAGTTGTTGCTGTGCTGAGACCATAGGCTTTTTAGGTACCACTGAAGCTTCCTCATGTGTAGTCTTGCTAATGGAACCAGGAGAATGCAGGATGCCATGTAACCCAGGGCCTGTAGGAATCTCCTTGCAGTCATCTGGGTGAGTTTTGCCAAACCTTTGAAATAATGAGTTAACTTCTCTTGCTTGTCTTCTGTTAGGTAAGCCATTTGAGAGGCTGTGTCTAATTTGGCTCCTAAGAAGATTATTTGCTGGGATGGCTGAAGTCTTGACTTTTGGAAGTTGACTGTGTATCCCAGAGCTTGAAGTAATCGTATGACATAGTCCAAGTTTTTTGTCAACATCAATTTGTCGTCCACTTGTATGAGGCAGTTGTCCAGGTACGGGTAAATTTGGATCCCCTGGAGCCTGCAATGAGCAATTACTGAAGCCAGGCATTTTGTGAATACTCTGGGCGCAGTAGATAAGCCAAATGGCAATGCTGAGAATTGATAATGCTCTGGCCCTGCAAGAAATCTGAGGTATCTTCTGCAGCTGTGTCTGATAGGGACATGCAGGTATGCCTCCTTGAGGTCCAGAGTAATCAGCCAAGACCCCTTGCCCAGCATGGGAAGGAGTTGCTGTAGAGTCAGCATTTTGAACTTTGGTACTATGAGAAAGGTGTTTAATGCGGACAAATCCAGTATTGGTCTCCACTGAGATTCTTTTCTTGGAACAAGGAACAGTCTTGAGTAAAACCCCTGGCCTTGTTCTTGTTGTGGAACTCTTTCTATTGCTTTCATCCGAGTCAGCAGAGATATTTGCTTGATAGCCTCTGCCCTCTGGTTTTGTGGTAAGTTTGGCATGCCTTGTTTTCTTGGTAAGGTATGAAAGTGGAACCTGTAACCTCGGTCTATAATATCCAAAATCCATTTGTCCTTTGTCAGTCTGTGCCAATTGTCTGCAAACAGAGATAACTTCCCGCCCAAGGGAGCTTCTATTTGTTCCCTGGTAGGCGGAAGTAGAGGAAAGTCATTGAGATTGTGGTTGTGGGGCAGGTGAAACCCCTGTGTCACTTCTTTGGTTTGCTGGCTGCCATTGTCGTCCCCTGTAAGGACCTCTGTATTGTCCTCTTCCTCGGCCACGTCGGTTTTTACCCCTTTGAAACTTTTCAGGATTAGGAAAGGACCAGTTTTTTGAAGGCCAATTCCTACTGAATCTGGGGGGTTGAACCTGGAGGAAATCTTTCACCGTCTGAACTGATTTTGCTTTTTCCTCGATGGACTTTAACACATCCTTAGCATTAGCACCAAAAGCTTGTTCTTTTCCAAAGGTGCATCCAGAAGTTTTGCCTTTACATGATCTGGTAGAGGTTGATCTTTTAACCATGCATGTCTATGAATGACTGCCCCTGTCATAGCTGCCCTACATGAAGCTTCCAGTGCATCATATCCACACTGCAGGAAGTGATTGCTTACTTGCTGAGAGTTATGTACAGCTTCCTGCAAAGACTTCCTGTCTAAAGGATCAGGAGAGGCTAATGTTTTCTGTAAATCTTCTAACAGGAAATCCTGATATTGTAACATATGAAAAAGGCAATTCAAAGCTCTCATAGATAAAGTAGTGGAGGTGTAAACCTTTTTACCCCATCTCTCTAATGACCTAGCTTCCCTGTTGGAGGGCAAAGGATTTTTAGAGGTGGAAGCTGAAACACCTTTAGGTCCCTGGGAAATAGTTTCCAAATCAGCAGTATGGGCCCTGAATAAATGGGAATGTGTTTCTGGGACCCTGTAATACCTGTCTGGCTTGGCTGGGGCAGGAGGGAGAGAGTCAGGGGTAACACTAGAGTCAGAATATAAATCATCCAAAACATCAAGCACAGGAGGAATAGCTAAGGGCCTGTGCTGGGGCTTTTTAAGGAAAGTCTGAAGGCGCTTTCGGGAATCAGAATATTTCTGGCCTTGCCACTTGAAATGTTCCCTCATGGTATGCAGAACTTCCCCAAAAGAAATATCCTCAGGAGGGGAAGCCGAGGGGATGGAATCCTCTGCATCCGAGTCCTCATAGGTCTGGAAGAGCTCTTCCTGGCCATCAGAGTGGACAGAGTCCTCAGAATCTACATCTGAAGGAATAGGGTCAGAGGGTTCAACCTGGGGCCTTTTATCTGAAGGAGGCTGGGATCCTCTCTCAGGATGGGCCTGTGAACCTCTAATCAAAGCAATTAAATCAGCAGCCATAGTCATAATTTGTGTCTCTGGAGTAGGCTGGGCTTGGTCTTGCTGGCCACCTTAGCCCTAGTGTAGGCCTTAATAGACATGGCCATAGGAGGCCTGGCAGCTCCACGTGCAGGAGTGACCTTATCTACAGCAATGGTCTCTGGCATTTCCTCGGTTTCGGTATCCGGAGGAAAATCAATAACTGGCGTCGGAGTGATATCCGGAATCGGAGTCGTCGGTAATGCGGTGTCTTCGGTTCGGAGCGGTGGGAAAACCGTCTCAAGGGGAACCGGAGCACTCGCGGTAGGTTTTGGCGTGGAGTCGGAGGTAGACACGGGCCGAGGATGTCGGTCCCGGTCTTTTCGTTTCTTGGGAGTTTGCGATGTCGGAAGCTCCAACGGCATTGTATAGGCAAATTTTTCGCCGAAAAAATCTTCAGCGAACTCCGCCCGGTGCCTGAGAGTGCGCTTGTTGAAGCGAGCACAGGCTACACAGGCCGAGACGTCGTGGTCTGGGCCAAGGCAAGGAAGACAGTAAGAGTGGAAATCCTTATGAGGTATTTGTTTACCACAAGAAAGACAATTGTTAACTTTTTCAGTAATTTCTGACATCGGCTGAGGCAAGAAAAGGTCCCCAACGGGGTACTTAGCTTTTTTGATGACTTCAGAATCGAAGAATACAGGAGCTGACCGACCGGCACTTGCGAACTGTTTCTGCTTCAGGCACCGCGCGGCAAGAAAGACTGAAGAAAATGGCGTCGGCTGATGCTTATGTACTCCAGCCGCTCTGACGTCGGAGAGAAATGCGACATCAGCCGACGTCGGACCCAGACTTTGGAATCCGGCCGACCGAGGGCTGCCTGAGGCAGGACAACCCATATGTTATGACTGCAGTTGCATTCTTGAAGGACATCAAAATAATTTATACCAGATTTTTGCGCACTAGAAGAAACTGTAGCAAAACATCCCTCATGCTTTTACAATTAGACAGAACAGACCATAATATATGAGAGTGACAGTTTAAAATTCTGAAAAATCAAAGTTACCGAAGCATAAACTTTTTCTTCATACTTATCAATAATCTTCCTATCTTCATCTCATCAGAAACAGTTACTCTTACTGACCATATGAACAGATCTGCAGTTGTAGGACTGCGTACATATCTGCTGACCTCACCAGATTTAAACTTAGTGAAAATTTTAAAACATGAGAAGAAATCTAAGCTGATGCCTCTGCTTAGTTTAGCAGAAACATATCAATATCAAGCAGGAATGGAAATCAAAGTAAAATAAGTCAAACGTCAGACAGCAACTGAATGTGCCAAAAAAAAGAAAATTAAGAATATAAGAAGAAAACTCAGATGAGAAGGAAAAATATGGAAAGGCCATAAATACAGTAGCAAGTACACAGATCAACTTCAAGTCGATCAGGTTTTGATGAAGGAATGGTTAAGGAGGGGTAAACTTAAACCAAAAGATGAAAGGTTATTAATGGCAGCCTAGGGACAGTGGAATACATACATGCTGGTTTATAAAGTCCATTTAACATGTGGGAGAAATAGCCAAATGCAGATTCAGTAAATAAGAACCGGAAAAAGTCACACATCTTGTTGCTGGGTGTGATACACTCATGGTAAAGGACCTGTATACTGAAAGGCATAATAAAGTGTCAAGACTGTTGCACTGGAGATTGTGCAAACACTACAGTACTGAAATAGTTGAAGCACTGGACACATGAACCACAAAGCACAGTAGAGAATTATGAAGTTTATATCACATGGGATTACATATTACCAACAGTTCAAAAACAGATGTGAGAAAACTAGATAGTAGTCCAGGAAAAAATGCAAAAGTAACACTGATCACTGAAATTGCTGTGTACAATAATTAGTGTCTTACATACAGAGAGACACAAAGTCATAAAATATCAAGATTAGCAGACATAAATGAAACCAATATGGAAGAATGTTAACCAGACACATTTCCAATAGGAGTTGATGCAAAAGGTTTAATAAAAAAGAAATTGCAGTAATATTAAGATATGCTGCCAATACATGCAACTCTGTACGAACTGGAGAAGTTTAGTTTCAAACACATTCCAGGTGCTGCAAAGAGCACTTTTGTCTAACATCAGACTGAAACAATACTAATTTCATGAATTTTAATCATATCCTTTCTTAGGAATGGCGTCTATTCCCTTTATGGTATTAGAAACCCAAAATACTTGGAGAAATTAAACTGAGAGAGCAGTTTTGGAATTCACTAAATGTTTATCAGCAGTAGTATTAGCTATAGTTGCTGGGTCAGGTTTGGAAAGCTTGTATATGAACTTAAAAAAAACGAGAAACTATATAAATCTTATTTGCCTTTTTGGGGACAGCTGTCGGACAATCAAGAAAATTGCAGACAGTAACACCTACATCATTAAAAGCTGACAGAACTGGAAAAATAGGTGAAGGTTCTGGAAATGTCTTCTGTAACAGCTCAGTATTTTTAAAGGAGTGAGAAACCTCAGTGTTTTTCCCACTGAAAACACTGGCACATTCCAGTTTCAGAGAAAAAGAAGCTCTCACAGGGAAAATCAAAAACTAAGATCTCCTCTGAGAATTATAAGAAATCTAAGGGAAAAAATGAATCTTTCCCTTCTCTTCAGGAAAAAAGGTTCCCACTTTCTTTCAACATAAGCTATTTTATAATAAGGATCAAATGCCTGAATTAAACCCTGAGCCAGACACAGCAAATTACTCCTGTCCAAGTTCATTTGAGGAGGAGAAGATGGTTTAACTTCATAAGTGCACTATGCACTCGTGTGAATCCACTTTGTTCGAAAGGAGGTTTTCAAAGTGGCAAAACCTCGAAAAAAAAAATAGTCCGAATGTGCAATGGGTGAATGCACATTGGCATTCGCTCATTGCAGATTCGACATTGTTGGTGCGGACTGCACTATAGCGGGGATCGGGAAATTATCCTTTTCCCCACAGCAGTGCGATCTCGGAGTTGGTATATTAAAGTAGGGGGGGGTGCAGGGGGGCTTGCCCCCCTGTATTACGTTGTGTCTTCAACATTCTAGTTTGAAAATCAGCAAATCAGCTGTTCGATTTGCTGATTTTCGAACTTCTGAGAATGTCGAAGTTTGAAATTCGTGCATTTGGTTTGCCCAAATGCGGGATCAATATTGTCATTTATGACAATATGAATGTATACCGAAGTAGATACATGTTTTCGGTTTCTTTTTGACAGGAAAATGGGGCCATCTGTGTTATCAATGGCAACAGCAGCTTCCACAGGGATGGGCACAACATTATAACAAAACAGGGAAAGCTTCCCTGTTCCGTCTCTCAGGACTGACAAGAGTGGCTCTTTCTTGCCCAATGAAGGGACCCCAACAGCCGCAGAGGATATGGCTAACCACCAGTCCATAGTGGCTGTAGGTGCTACACTAGAAGAATCTGGGGTAAAAGATGAGTGGTCAGAGGTACAACCAATGGCCACAGCAGTCACCCACCTGAGGCTGAGGCAAATTGCTAGCCTGCCATGGTAGCAAAGGTTGTTTGCTTAACTTTTTCTTTTTGTGGCTGGCAGAAGCACTGAGCGTGGGACTAACAGTTCATTACCTGGTCAAGTTGAAAATGTTGCCTTTTTCCCAAGGAAAACAAGCAGCAAAAGCCAGTAAAAATTAAACTCTTTAAAAGTCACTTTTTTTTTTAGAGAAAAACATAGTAAAGCACTTAAAACACTTTTATGTTTCCCAAAAGTAAAATAAACACAAATTATTCACAGGAAAATGTTTTAAAATACTTTAAACAACTTTTAAACTTCAGGAAAAAGGAGCACTCCCATTTATAAGTACAGTACAGGCTTACGACAGTCCGTTGAAACAAAAACTCATAGCTTTAAAATAACTTTTCTGAAGAAAAAAGTGTTATCAAACAAACACCTTTTTTTTAAAAATGCAAGTGTTTTTTTCCCTGAAGGGAAATCATCTGCCAAGCAAAGGAACAGCACAAACCGACAGCTGATCCTCGAAAGCTGCAGAGGAACATTCTCTTCAATAGCAGAAAAGATCTGAAGGGTTGGCATCCAAACATGTCAGCACAAATCAAGCTGATTAACGGTTTGGGCATGTGGAAGGTGCCCTGACGTTTTGAAAGCTGGCCAGCTATTATATCCTTGCAAGACATAACCCATAAAGCTTAGGCTACTGCAGCAGCAATTAATATGAAGAACATTTCAGAGATGTATTTGCTTCCGAGAAAGTGAGATAAGCAATTAACTTTCTTATATTATCAAAGCAACGCATCAAAAACCTGGGATATTCAAGCATAACAATTCACTATCCTAAAAGCTAAGATGAAAGATTACATTTTCTTTTCAAATCTGTCAAATGCTTTCTCATCCTTGTCATGAGGAATAAGGTTACCTGGTTTAAGTTATTTTACTTTTGGGGGCAGGAAGTTCATTTATAGGCAAACTGCTGGTTGCCATGGAAGCATTTTCTAATGCTGGCAAGACAAGAGGAACAGCTGAAGGCTGAGCAACATCCACCTGTAACAAGTCATAATACATTTGCTGGGATTCTGGAATTTTTGTTTTGCTCCCACTCCAACAACTCTTTCATTATGGGTATTGTAACAGAAAAAGATAACTCTTCAGCGGGGGGGGGGGGGGGGTCTGAAATAAATCTTTCTTCAGGATTTGAGCCCCCTCCAGTGGCATAGCACCTGAGAAACACAATCGAATTCTAATTCCTGCCCCTCATACTGAGAATAAGCATCTGAGACAGAGAGGAATTTTTTTCTTTTAAAATTCTGGGAAGAGTCATAATTTAAAAACTAAAAGGCTTGAAATAAGCCTTTAGCAAAATCTAACCAATCTTCCCTGTCCATTCTTTGTTTTCTATTCCTGGGAGACACCTCCCCATACAAAGACCAACCTTCCACATGAATCAAGATCATTATGGCAACTTTGAGGTAGAACATCATCCACTCTCTCCTCCAACAGAAGAATCAGTGAACCATCTGACTTGAAAATTTAAGTTTTAAGGTAAACTTTTAATGACAACTCCCAAAACATCAAGTCTTAGCCCCTAACAATTCTTGACAAAAAAGCAAAAGTTCTTCTCTCAAAGAGTGATATTTTCAAAGAGTTGTCCCAAGAGAGAATCTTAACTAAAATTACAAGTATTTGGGTAAAATGTTTAGTGATAACCAATAAAAAACACCAGTCCTTGCCATATTTAATAGTTTTTTTTAACAGAAAAAGTAACCTTTTCTTCACAAAATGTGATAAAGTAGAAGATTTCCCCCAACGGGGTACTTATCTACTCAGCCTTGTTGAAACACTAGTCAACTGTAGATCGTTCAACGCCTGCAGAGAAAGCGTACTTCGACAGCAAGAAAGTTCTGAAGGTTTAACACTCTAGCCACTGACTTTATCTCCTCAAGATGTACAGCGGTTAGGGTGCACTGAAAATGCCCTAAAGTTTTAGAAGCTGTCCAGGTGTCATATCCTTGGCAGGATATAGCCCATACAGCTTAGGCTACTGCAACAATGATCTACAGTAATTATGAATATCAGTACATTCTCACCTACCATTTTGGGAATCAATGTCCATAACTCTCATAGTACTGGAATATGTTTTAGGGGTTTGCTAACACTGTTGATGAATCTGCTTTTGACACAAAATGGCATGTGTAAATGCAAAAAAAAAAAAAAAAAAAAAAATTAACTAAAGCATTATTTGAAATAGATCACACAGTGTATGTATGTCAACCAATGTTTAAATGCCAACATATTGAAACAAAATTATTTTTTTGTGTTGCCACTGAGGCAAAGTCTGTAATAAACAAGACTATTGAAATATATCAGCAGGAGAAATAACTGTTGTTTCTCTGCTGAACCCTGCCCAATGTAAACCTTGCTGTTTTTTTTTTTTTTTTTTTTTTTTTTTTACTGTTTTATTAGATTAATCTCTAGTTTGTGCCCTTAGTAAATGTTGTTGGGCTCTATCTCATTGTTACATTAAACCAGAAATGTCACTATGTAAAGTATAAATGCTATGCTGAGTCTGTTTCTCTAAATGACATTATTGTTGCTTACCACTGCCATGGTGGTGCAGCGGTTAGCGTTGCCACCTCACAGCAAGAGGTTCTCCGGTTCACTTCTCAGCTGGGGTGCCTTCTGTGTGGAGTCTGCATGTCCTCCCTGTGGTTGTGTGGGTTTCCTCCGGGTGCTCCGGTTTCCTCCCACATCCCAAAGACATGCAGTAGGTGGATTGGACACTCTAAATTGGCCCTAGGTGTGAGTGTGAGCATGTGTGTGCCTACTATTAGCCTTTTGACTTTTGTTTTCTCACTATCTGCCTCACATGTACATTGCAAACAGTAAAAACCAAAAATCAAGGACAGCAAGACACGCTCACCTCTAATTTCCATCTTGAATGTCACCTTCTCTCCAGCTGCTTCACATGTGTACACTCCAGAGTCTTTCTTTTCTACATTTTGAATCACAAGCCGCCTTGTTCTACCTTCTGACTCTGTTTTGTACTTCTTGCTGGCAATGATTCGCTTTCCATCCTTATACCATTTAACATCGATACTGGCATGTGAAACTTCACAACTAATCAATGCAGTCTCAGATGGGCAAAAGTTCACCTCTTGAATCAAGTCCTTATTAGTAAAAGCAGGCTCCTTTTCTGTAAATGAGAATAATGTACCTGTTTAATTTTTTTTTTTTTTTTGCAAATAGTGCATTCAAGCCAATAGCTTATTTGACCCATAGCTCCTTATGGCACCCAGACCTCTTTTTTTGGGTCTGGTTTCTTTAACTAAGTAACTTACCAGTTAATAACACGCATTAATAGAACGTCTGAGGAGTTATTAACAAAATGAGACCAATACTTTTAATCTAGGATATCCCGAAGCACTTATTATTCATATTTTCATACAATGTTGGTATCTTCATTCCGGAGAACCCTACATAATATTGAGGAGTATGGTGTGACATGTCATGGTGGGAGACAATAAAATTCACTGCCTGTGTCCTTTTATATCATACAATTACTGAAATATTGCTAGTTGTTTGTTAGTAATTATGCAAACAAATATTTCCATTATGTACTTAATATTCCAAAAACCAAGTGACTTACAAACAGTCGCATGACATCAGGTGAAACCTCACATATTGCTGAAGAAAACTCTCTCTGAAATTATTTGCACTCTAAGTTGTACATCTTGAGCAATATCTAGTGTTACTTAGTATATTGATAATTATAGATTTAAGCATGTGCTTTATATTTCTGCAAATATCTATATACAAATGTTATCAAAGAGAAATTCCTTGTTATCATATAAAAGTTTATGTATGGTTAAAACAAATATTCTAACAATACAAGGCATTGTTGCACAGTTTCCAAAATATGACAGCTTGATTCTGAAAGTATAGCAAAAAATAATTATGGGTCTGTCTGCATTACAACATAGCATAATACAGTACTTATGGAAATGAATCCATTGACTTTTAAAGAATACTTCTTACTGATAATATTGCAAATTGTACTGTTTTAAAACACTGTATTGTTCACACATTATGTATATTTGTTTATCATATACTTTTAAAGTTTATTTCTCAGAAAATGCTCTGGAATGTAAGATGTGTACAGGCTGCTGGAGCTGTGAAATTCCATAACACACAGGTGTTAAAGAGTTAGATTATCTTCTAGCTGTTTGCTGCAAACAACAAAATCTGATGTGCTAATATACACAAAATTATGATGGTAAACTACATCTAGACAGAGCAAATGAATCAATAATCCTGAAATGCAAGTGCATAGCTTATTTGATGGTGTTATAATAACAAAATACATACATTTCTAAAACATTAGAAAACATAG
This sequence comes from Protopterus annectens, assembly GCF_019279795.1. Taxonomy (NCBI): domain Eukaryota; kingdom Metazoa; phylum Chordata; order Ceratodontiformes; family Protopteridae; genus Protopterus; species Protopterus annectens. The sequence continues at coordinate 1,850,021,811 of NC_056731.1, forward strand.
TCAAAAAGAAAATGATTTCTTGAGAGCATAAAAATAGCAAATAGCTACAAAAAGGGTCAGACAGTAATCAAATCAACTCTCAATGGCAAAAAAGTGTACCATTTATTGTACAAGCATCACAACTCAGCCTACTCAAGCCTTTGGACATGTAGCCTTTTTTATCAGGATTAATAAGTTACTGATTCTGCGTACAATGTTTTACTATCAACTTATGCCTTGAAAGGAGAAGAAAATCCATGTTTTCTTTCATACTGGCTAAAAAGCACATTTTAAAAATCCCAGAATAAAAAACAAAAAACAAAACTTAAATGCTTAGGCATGTAACCTAAGTCACAGAGAAAGAGGAATTTTGTGGTTGCGTGTGTGTGTGTGTGTTTTCATGTGTATCTGCAATCATATATTTGGCTGTCTGCTTGAAAACTTAACGGCAGGGTTTATGGCTACCACAAACAAGTAAAAGGTATTTTCCACATAGTACACTATGACAACTATTCATTCAGGAAAAATAAAAACAGCTGGCACTATTTCATGTGATCTAGCATAACATGTAATGGAAAAATAAATCCTAATAGACATATATGGAAGATTAATTACAGCTAGAAAAAGGAAACAAAGTAATATCTTATTCGTGTTTCTTGGTGGGAAATACGTGGGATTGCTGTTTACTTACAAAATTGGCCAAAACCATATTACAACAGCAGAGATGTTCAAGGGAATAACTTGATAGTTTAAAAGAATGTTAATCTGTGTGGCCAAAAGAGTCTAATTATCCCAACATAAATCACTACAAGAAATATAACTACAATCGGATAAATTATTTTGATATACAGCACTGTATTTGAGTTAACAAAGAAGAAATAAAGACAGAAGTCTATTGGTACCTCCTATACAGAGCCAACAGATATTGCCAATATACTGGCCGACAGATTCAGTGCCAACTTTACCCCTCCCCCCCCAAGGGACTAGTCACAATACCAGTAGATTGCGAGGCACCCAGTACTACTGTTGCACAGGTTAAAACAGCACTGTCCAAGGCCAAGAATACAGCTTCTATGGGACCTGACAATATACCTGGCTGTGTTCTCCATGAACTACAGAGTGAACAGGCACCTCATCTGTGTGCCATGTTCAATCACAGCCTCACCTCAGGCTTTGTCCCTACCGAATGGCGCACTGTTACAGTCATCCCTCTTCACAAAGTAGAAGCGACTACAGATCCCAGGAATTATCGCCCAATTAGCCTGACGAGTCTGATATGCAAAGCTATGGAACTCATCATCATGGACCTAATAAACAAGGATATAAGGAATCTCCAAACTCTGGATCCTACACAGTTTGGTTTCTGAAGGGTAGATCATGCCTGTTCAACTTGGTCGACTTCTTTGAGTCAGTCACCAGAGCTGTGGATGAAGGAAAGGTGGTTCATACAGCCTACCTTGATCTGGCCAAGGCCTTTGATACCATTCCCCACTCAGGAATCAGAAAAACTCACTAAGCTAGGCATCAACCCCCATATCACTACGTGGGTTGCAAACTGGCTCACAGGTAGAACCCACAGTGTGAAAGTAGCTGACTCCATGTCAGACTGACGACCAGTCACGAGTGGAGTCCCACAGGGTTCAGTCCTGGGTCCTCTCCTGTTTGGTATCTACTTCTCTGAAGTCCAGGCCAAAACACAAAGGGACTCTGGTTGGCAAAGTTCGCAGACGACTGCAAGTTGGGAACTATTATTAACTCCCCGAGTGATGTTGACATCCTACAGAAAGGCCTCACTGAAACCAACCATTGGTGTCAGAACCCTTGCCTTAAGCTCAATGCTAAAAAATGTGTCGTCATCCCCTTTGGGAAAAGCCCAGTTCTCATGAATTACCACATCGATGGTAGTCCACTGAACACAGAAGGCATTATAAGAGATCTGGGAACAGAGGTTGACAGCAACCTCTCTTTTGACCACCACATTGCCACTATGTGGCACATCTCATTACTAAGGATTTTGGATCCAGGACGAAAGAAGTTATTGTCTCCCTCTACTCTTCCCTCATTAGGCCAATCATTGAGTATAATGCCCCATTTAGCATGTACCTCACTAAACAGCTGCAACAACTGGAGAGGCCGCAAAAGTACCTCACAAAGAGGATCCTAGGCCTTAAACATTTGTCCTATATTGACAGACTAAAAAAACTCCAACTATTCTGTGTCTCATATCGCCTACTTAGAGGTGATCTCTGCTTGACTTACAAAGCCATGTCTGACCCAGCTCTGTTAGAAATGCTACATCTGAAGAAATCCCAACACATATGAACCTATAAGTAAGCAAATATTCAGCATGTACAGTAAACTCTCAGTTAACCGGAACTCAAGTAACCAAAAAAAAAATTAGAAGAAATAAAGCACAATTTTTACATGTTGCACTTCCTGACCCCCCCTCCCCACAGAAACATACCTTATGTTTTTAGAGTTTTAAAAAGGAAGGCAGAATAAGTTCCCTGTCTCCCCAACATAAGAACAAGTCAAACCAAACAAATGGTATAGGGTACAGTATTAGGCAGGCCTATTTTTAATAGTAACTCACTCTCAAGCAACCAGAAACTACAGTTACCCGGCATCTACTAATCCCCATGGGTGCCGGCTTAACTGAGAGTTTACTGTAACAGTAAAAAGAAGTTATGTACCTACCATAACGTTCCATGTTTGCTGTCCTTCATCTTGCCTTCCTTCTTGCTGGTTGGATTCGGAGCCAATCCTCAGCTCCGACTCGGCCGATTTACTATAGCTCGAGAGCTTTTACTGGCTCGAGGCTACCCCTTATCCTAGCAGCAGCTACCCAGATCTCATTTGTAATAGCCCACACTAGACATACAAAGTAAAAAAAAAAATTCTACTAAGCTCTTATACAGCTAAGGAAAGAAGGAAAGAGGAAAAGACAATGCATGGTTAACTAACCTGGTATGTCAACATGAAACTCAGCCAGTGCAAGTAATAAAGAAGGGGGAAGGAGAGGAGGACGCAAGAAGGAAGACGAGATGAAGGACAACAAACAGGGAACATTATGGTAGATACATAACTTCTTTATGTTATGTTGTCCCATCTCGCCTTCGTTCTTGCTGGTTGGGACTGTGTCCCCAGCACCTAGTTCTTGGGTGGCTCACTGGAACAAACTCTTCAGGGCCATAGAACCAAAGGATGCCCTATTCCGGGAGTCCACATCCACTTTGTAATGAGTGATAAAGGTATGAGTATTTGCCCATGTTGCTGCTGCACAGATTGAATCTAAAGGCAATTTAGCTTGGAAGGCAACAGAGGTGGGAAATGGCCTGGTTGAATGTCCTCTGGGCCTTCCTGAAAGTGTCTTTTTATGCAAATCATATGAATAACTGATTGTGTTCGACAGCGATTTTGATAAGGTCACTTTTGAAACTGGACAACCTTGTTTATTGTCAGCAAAGGATATAAACAATTGGTCTGATTTTCTGAGGTCTTTGGTCCTGTGTAAATAAAAATGTAATTGTCTGTGAGCATCCAATTGGTGTACTCTGCCTTGTTGCCATAATTGGGGAAGAACACAGGAAGCTCAATGGACTGATTTAAGTTATACTCTGAACAAACCTTTGGCAAGAAAGAAGGAAAACAGATTCTATCTTTGTGAAAAATGAGATACGGCAGGCGAATAGACAAAGCATGTAATTCAGAAACCCGTCTAGCTGAGGTTATAGCAACCAAGAAGAGGGTTTTTCAAGATAGAAACTTCAGGGGGCAAGATGCTGCTGGTTCAAAGGGAGGCAGAACCATCGAAGCTAAAACCAAGTTCAGGTCCCGGGGGGGGGGGTTCTCTTACCAGGGGCCGTAAACGTGTTGCACTTCATAAGAATGCTCTGCACAACTTACGGGACATAATGTTAGAACCCAAATCTCCTACATGAAAAATGGAGATGGGAGCCAGTTGGACCCTAATAGTAGCTAATAGTAGCTGCAGCTGCCCCTTTTTCAAAGGTTTTGGCCAGAAAGTCAAGAATCTTGTGAACAGGTACAGTAAAGGGATCAATGTTATTACTCATCACCCAATAAGAGAACCTCTTCCATTTGCTACTGTAAATCCTCCTGGTAGTGGGCTTGTGGGAGGACACTAGGATGCGTTGTACAGCAGAGGAAATGTTTGGGAGCTTGGCTAAGACTGGAAGTGGAGTAAGCAAGCAGTCAGCTTGAGAGTTTGGAGGGATGGGTGAAGCCCGCCTGACTGATGCGTCAGGAGGTCCGGAACTGGGACCTGTATCCAAGGCTCCAGTTGAAGATGATGGCGAAGAAACGAAAACCATATCTGATGAGGCCAGTAAGGAGCAATGAGGATGAGTTTGCAACCCAACGATTTTGCTTTCTGAAGTACCTTAGGAATGAGAGGGAAAGGTGGAAAGGCATATAGTAGTCCCAGAGGCCAATCGTGAATAAGTGCATCCCTAGGTGACTGTCCCGGAGGGGGAACTAGGATGAAGTAGCTGCTGCATTTGGTGTTTAGGGGAGTGGCAAAAAGATTGCAGCATGGCTGGCCCCATTTGCGGGAAATCAAGTCCGCAACTTCTTGCTTCAGGGACCACTCATGAGGCACGAGGTTAGCCCTGTTGAGCCTGTCTGTTATCACGTTGGATTTTCCAGGAATGAGCTACGCAATCAGAAAATGTTGGGAAAACATCCCCCATTGCCATATTCGAAGCACCTCCCGACACAAGGGGTAAGATCTGGTTCCGCTCTGCTTGTTGATGTACCATACCACTGACATATTGTCTGTCTGGATTGCAATGGTCCTGGTAGGTAAAGAGTCTTGAAGTGCTTGCAACACCAGAAGCACCGCTCTCATCTCTAGAACATTGATATGTAAATGGTAATCATGAGGTTGCCATGTTCCTTGGATAGTCCGTCCCAGATAATGCCCCCCCCTTATCTGGGAAGCGTCCGTGGACACTGTGACTACAGGATGGGGGTCTAGAAAGGGTCTGCCCAGAGTCACCTGGGGGGGATACAAGCCACTATAGTAGGTCCTTTTTTCAAGATTCCATGATCAAGATCATGTGTGACATTGGCAAATCCTGGAAAGACCACTGAGCGAAAAGAAGCCACTGCAGAATCTGCATGTGGAAGCGTGCTAAAGGAACTAGCATAATTGCAGCAGCCATTGAGCCCAGGACTTGTAAAACTTGTCTTGCATGAACTCTGGTCTTCTTCATGAGAAACTAAACTTGCTGATGAATGGTTGACACCCTGTCTTGAGGCAGTTTTGCTATCATGCGGCTTGTATCTAAGTCTGCCCCTATAAAGGTAACAGACTGACAAGGCAACAAGGCAGGCTTTTCGTAGTTTATGGTGATGCCTAACTGGGAACAAGTTAGGATTGTGTAGTCCCGTGCTTTGATCAGTTGATGCTCGGTGGTAGCAATGAGGAGCCAGTTGTCTAGATATGGAAACACCTGGAATCCTAGATGCCGCTGGTGAGCCGTGACCACTGCCATACACTTGGTGAACACCCCGGGGGCTGTGGTGATACCAAAGAGCAGGGCCCTGAACTGATAATAATTAGCTCCCAGCTGGAAGAGTAGGAATCTCCTGGATTGCCTGTCCATTTTTATATGGTAGTACGCATTCTAGAGATCTATGGAGCACATCCAATTATCCTGACCCAAGAAGGGAAAAATGGACTGCAGTGTTACCATCCGCAACTTCATCTTTTTTATCGATTGGTTTAATTTGCTGAGATCCAAAATGGGTCTCAAGTCCTCTGTCTTTTTTGAAACTAAAAAGAACCTTGAGTAAGTTCCATATCCAATTTGGTCTGCTGGGATGGCTCTTTTTTCTAGCAATCTTTGAACCTCTAGGATTGCATGATCCTGAAGACTGGGTGAAACATCTGGGATAGAACATTTGTCTTTTGAGGGGGACTGAGAGAAAGGAATTTTTTTAACCCCTGGATATTATCGACAGTACCCATGTTTCTCTTGTGATAGATTGCCAGGCTGGTGGGTACAGTGATAGTCTGTCCCCGACTGCTTCCAGAGGTGGACAGCTGGGCTTTGCTCCAGGAGTGCTGAAAGGGCCTAGTAGAAAAAGTATCTCTGTCGCCCTGCTGTTGTGGACCCCCTCTGCCGCGAGGGTGGCATCTTCTGTTGTTTCCCTCTCTGTCCCTGGAGGAACAATCTCCATGTGTGTTAGGCAAACCTCCCTGAGATTTTTGGAACCACATTTTTCCACTCTTCTGACTTTTAGGATAGGGTCTGGATGGAGTGGAAAAACGGACTCCTACAGCAGAGAGAGTCTTGCCATCCTGTTCACACCTGGTGAGTGACTCTTTTGCCTGAGGCCCGAACAACGACGAGCCATCAAAGGGAGTGTTGGTAAATGAAGACTTAAAAGGATCGGCAAACTGACAAAGGCACATCCAGGAGTGTCTCCGCAAAGCTACTCTGGTACCTGCTGCCCTACTCGCTCCATCTGCTGCATAAGAAATGAGCTCATGGAGGAGTTAACCACGAAGGTCAAGGTCGCAAGCTGGGAACCTGCCCTGTTCATAACTCCCTCAGCTGTAGGATCTTGCAGGAGATCCCTATGAAGTCGTGTGAAATGAGACAAGTAATTCAGCGACCTGAGAGTAAAAGAAGAAAACATACACTTCCCATACCTGTCCATCGTACAAGACTTTGTTTGGTGGATGTATAGATCAAGAAGTTTCCACAAGTTCCTCCTTAGTGGTTACGGCCACCACCATGGCATCAACAGGGACCCCTTTGGACAGGAAAGACATCCTCTGAAGCAGTAATAAATTTGTTAGGTCTCCTCGGAACTGGTTCCATAGTCTCTGGAGCGCTCCTTGCCTTTTGACTCGCTACAGACAAAAGTGGGTTGAAAGGCGGAGACACCCAAGAGGTGGAGGGTCGGGAATCAAATGCATTCAGGTAGAAAGACTCATCCTCAGAAGGGGCTAGGGACTTCCAGCCAACCCTTTGTCTAAGGATTTCCAAGATGTATGAAAAAGAGACATCCTCAGAGGGGGATCGTGGGGACCCTTCCGATTCATCCAAATCTGTATCCGAAGTGATAGACTCAGGGGAGTCTTGATCCTTCCTCTTACATTTATTCTTCCGAGCGACCTCCTCCGAATGTTCGGGGGAGGTTTTGGAAGAGGTGGGGTCCTCTGGGGTCAGTAGGGTGTCCTGGGGCACAGGTTCCCTTCACTTGGAGGCAGGAGGAGGGACAAAGGCAGGCACAGAGGGAGAAAGAGCCAATGGAGCCAAGGGTAGAGAAGTCTCAGGAGACAGCACGCTCCTCATCACCTCGAAGGCACCATGATCCCGAGTTGAAGGAGCCACTGGCTCCGAAGAGCCTGGCGATCTCCTGCAAACCAGGAGCGACAGCTCCAAGGCTGATGTGGGAGCCAAGCTCACCTGCGCCGAGGCTCCGAGAGGGACAGCAGGGTCGGACAAGGGTCCGATGCCACTTCCCCCCAAGAAGTCGGCAAGAGAGCTTCGGCACCCTTGATGGACTGAGACATCGAGGAGATCAGAGCAGTCGTCAAAACCAATAAGGGAGAAGAAACCAGAGCCGACAGTTCCACCACTACGACCTCCATGCACTCTGGCTCCGAGTTCAAGAGAATCGGAGGAGGAACCAATGGAGCAGTTGGAAGGGCCGAAGGAGCCAATTCCTTATGGGCTGGGCTCGAAAGTAATCTAGCAAGTGCCTGTGACTTGAGGATCCTGTTGACCACTCTCTCCACTTCGTGATCCGAAAGCTTGGAGGACCGAGAGGAGTGTGAAGAGGACCAGTGACTGCCAGCTCAAGGCTGCAGCAGAGGAGATTGTGGAGCAGAGCGTACCGGCTCCATAGAAGGAGACCTTGATCTCTTATGGGTCCTGACTTGCTCCGAGGACACAGATGGAGCCACCGGAGACTTAGCTATGTCGGAGCCAATGTTGGGAGCCGACAGAGCCGAAGACTTTTCAGTGATTTCTGTCTGTTCCGAACTCGGAACCGATGGCTTGGTGTGTTTCTGGGACACTTTGGCTGGCTGAGGACCCTGAGACGAAGAATCTTGAGGGTTCTTCAGGAGGCCACGTAAAATAAGCTTATTTCTTCTCTCCTACAGGACTCTGGAACTGAAAGTGTGACAGATCGAGCAAGAGACCTGCAGGTGAACAGCCCCTAAACAATTCAACTCTTGTGCCTGTCCGTAAGGGACATTTTTTTGGCAATGAGTCACATTTTTTAAACTCAGAGGGTTTTGACTCTAGTAGGGCAGGACCAGCGCGAATGTCACACTGATGGGGGAAGGGATGTAAATTTAACATGTGCACCAATAACACTTTGTTTTACAGCACAATAAACCACTCCCTTGCCTGATAAAAAGTATATGTATATTTAGAAAGCATGTGAGGAAAGTATTACTCTTATTTTGTTTTACTTGGATCACTTGTCTGTGTACTTAATAAAGGATTTTCGACTGGAAACAGACTGCCTGCCTTGATTGGATCACTTTTGAATACTTAGTAATTCTGTACAATATTTCAAATTATATATTTTTTTATTATTTTTTTGACTTAAGACGAGTTTAAGTTCACTAATTCTACTACTATTGTCTGATCTGATTAATATACAGTGATTAACTAGAGCTACATGGACTGAAAATCTTCCACACAGAGAAGTTTCTTGCACTGTTTTGTTTTTGGACCCACTATAGTTGTTAGAGGGTTGTTTGAGACTTTGGAGATGCCATGGAGATTACTTCCTTTTTTTTTTTGTTGTTGAAGAAAATAAATTCCCTCCCCTATTTTGGTCATATAAAATTTCCTTCTTTTTCTCCAGACCAAACAGGAATACCATAGGCAAAGGCATTCTACTAGCACAGTTTAAATATGGACGTCACTGCTTGTAGCAGCATCTACGAAAAAGTTCTCTACTGTCTGAAGTGGGGTACGGCTTTGGGACCTCTGATCCGAATGCTTTGGATCCGAGGAGACTTTGCTCAGAGATGGGGATATTCATATAAGCAACTCTTTCTGCCATTTCCATATCCTACATCCTAGAAATGACCATCATTATATCACGCTTAACAAAAGCCAATTGGCCACCTATCCAAATATTTGCCAACCTGTTTCTTGGATCCCAACTCTATAAACTCCTCAGAGAACACTCCTTTCCTTGCCTACAACCTTTTCAGACAACTTTCCAGTTACACTCTAAGTCTTAACCACTTTGGCCACTTTTTCAATGTCCCCAGACTTCATTGCACTAACCATGCCTTCTCCATCCTAGTCGCCAAACTCAGGGAACTCCTCCCTACTAATCCTAAAAACCTCACCTCAAAGCCATCATTTTGTGCTCAGCTTAAAGACTGTCTCATGATGGAGTCAAATTTCAAATGCTTTCCATGTGGACACATCACACAATCCCCCACTTTCCCCTTCACCAGTCAGACACCTTTTTCTTCCTCATATTATTGCCCTACACTAATATGTGACATCTCTTCCACATTGTACATACTGTATATAGTTTATTTATATGCGTGTCCTTACCTTACTTGTGCTGTCTTTTACGGTTTGTGGTTTATCCCCCTCATTATTTCACTCTCTGCTTCTTCTTCTTCCCTCCTTACTCTAACCTTCACTCCTAGTGTCCCCTGTACTGTGTACTTTATTATTATTATTACTTTTATTGATTCACTGCTGTCTTCACACAACATTTTGTTTGTATTCGTAATACTTTTTGTTAATTTGCTTGTCTACTGTCATTTATATTTGTTCAGGCTGAGATTGCAACAGGTCCATTTGGATCAGTGCTCCACCATGGTTACCAAATTTAATGAATGAATGAATGAATGAATGAATGAATGAATGAATAAATAAATGGTATTCTTGAAACAATTATGACAGTCAGTAAACATAAAAGTGATCTAAATGAGTGATGGAACAGGCATTACATAAAGAAGTAATTATGAAATTACTGGAAAACAGTAAACTTACAAGTCAAACAAATTTAACACATTGTTTACAATCTACGCACATTAAAATGGAAGATGCATTACATTAGCATGTTGAAGATAGATACAAATAATTCCATTTATGTTCCATGACTTCTCAAATATTATTACAGATACTGATTGTCTTATTCCCTTAACAGTAGTGTTGTACACTTGCAAGTAAACATTTGAGATAGCAGCATGTCTTTCCCCTGTATCTTCATTTGCTAAGTTGTACTTCCTGTGGTACACATTATAGAAATATATCAGTCAGACAATGAATCTCAAATACCCATCATTACGCCAGATGTAACCTGATATCCATAAGATCAAAAGAAATTAGAAGTTATGTACTTACCATAACTTGGCATCTGTGTTTCATTCTTCTTCTTTACTGATGGGTCTTGGGATCCGATATCGGATCTGATTGGGCCTCTTCAAAACACGTATGATCCAGGCATCTAGCTCCTCCCTCTCCCATGATGCCTTGCATCTCCTCTACCTTCTCACACCAAGTTTGCTGTTTTATAGACAGTAATCTACAAAGATATAATAAAATAAAATAAAATGATATTACCATAATCTGGAGCTCAAACCAGGAATCCATGGGTTCCTAATTCCACTAAATGGCTCTCAACAGCTTAGGATGGGGACAGAAGGACAGGAAGTGAGGAAGAATGAAATTGGATAAAACAGATGCCAAGTTATGGTAAGTACATAACTTTTAAATCTGATGTTGTCCATTTCATTTTTCCAGTAATCAAAAAGTGTTGTAGTCAGCAAAACAGGCAGGAATTCAGCAGGAACACGTGTTTACTGAAAGAGCACAAAAGTTAAGCACTTTCGTCCAACCCTGGACGTCCTCAGAACTAATAAAACTTCACTCAGATCATGAATAAATGGTGTTCAAACAAATTAACACTTCATCAGTTTTTCAATAAAAACAATTGAACTGAATTACTTAATTACATAATACTAGTTAATGAACCAACTCACCACTACAAAACTTACATATACAAAAATAAAAGGTTAACACCAATTCCTTGAACTAATCTGTTTGAGAATTAACATGCCTATACATACATCTAATTAAAAAAAACTATTACCAAAATTTCCAAATAAATATTAATAAGAGAGAGAAGGTTGGATGATGTGGGGATAGTGAATCAGGAAGTGAAACAGACTAGCATGGAAGAAGTACGGACAGCTATGAAGAGGATGAAGAATGGAAAGGCTGTTGGTCCAGATGCCATACCAGTGGAAGCATGAAGATGCTTAGGAGAAATGGCAGTGGAGTTTTTAACCAGATTGTTTAATGAAATCTTGGAAAGTCAGGGGATGCCTGAGGAGTGGAGAAAAAGTGCTTTGGTACCTATTTTTAAAAATAATGGTGATGTGCAGAGCTGTAGGACCTACAAAGGGATAAAACTGATCAGTCACATCTTGAAATTATGGGAAGGAGTAGTGGAATCTAGGTTAAGAAGGGAGGTGATGATTAGTGATTAGCAGTATGGTTTCATGCCAGGAAGGAGCACTACAGATGCGATGTTTTCTCTGAAAGTGTTGATGGAGAAATATGGAGAAGGTCAGAAGGTGTTGCCTTCTGTCTTTGTGGGCTTTGAGAAAGCATATGATAGGGTGCCTAGTATGAGGAAATCAGGAATGGCAGAGAAGTATGTAAGAGTGGTACAGGATATGTACGAAGATAGTGTGACAGTGGTGAAATCTGCAGTGGGAGTGACAGATGCGTTTAAGGTGGAGGTGGGATTACATCAAGGATCAGGTCTGAGCCCTTTCTTATTTGCAATAGTGATGGAAAGGTTGACAGACGAGATCAGACAGGAGGCCCCATGGACTATGATGTTTGCAGATGACATTGTGATCTGTAGTGAGAGTAGGGAGCAGGTTGAGGAGACCCTGGAGAGGTGGAGATATGCTCTAGAGAGGAGAGGAATGAGGGTCAGCAGGACTAAGACAGAATATGTGTGTATGAATGAGAGGGAGGATAGAGGAATGGTGAGGATGCAGGGAGTACAGTTGGCGAAGGTGGATGAGTTTAAGTACTTGGGATCAACAGTTCAGAGTAATGGTGAGTGTGGAAAACAGGTGAAGAAGAGAGTACAGGCAGGGTGGAATGGGTGGAGAAGAGTGTCAGGAGTGACTTGTGACAGACAGGTACCAGTAAGAGTGAAAGGGAAGGTCTACAAGAGGGTAGTGAGACCAGCTATGTTGTATGGGTTGGAGACGGTGGCATTGACAAAAAGGCACAAGTCAGAGCTGGAAGTGGCAGAGTTAAAGATGTTAAGATTTGCACTTGTGTGACAAGGATGGACAGGATTAGGAATCAGTATATTAGAGGGTCAGCTCAGGTTGGACTGTTTGGAGACAAAGTCAGAGAGGAAATTGCGTTGGTTTGGACATGTGCTGAGGAAGGATGCTGGGTATATTGGGAAAAGATTGCTAAGGATGGAGCTGCCAGGTAAGAGGAAAAGAGGAAGGCCTAAGCTAAGTTTTATGGATGTGGTGAGAGAGGACATGCAGGTGGTTGGGGTGACATAGCAATATGCAGAGAACAGGAAGAAATGGAAACAGATGATCCGTTGTGGCAACCCCTAACGGGAACAGCCGAAAGAGAAGAAGATTAATATTAAAATATACCTAAATACAGAGTAAGAAATCTAAACATAGGTTGATGCAATAAAAAACACAACTTTCAGGAAAAAAATCATAATTGAAAACAAATGTAATCTTCTCATGAAAAAACTATGTAAATAACAAAAGGTTTTAATCATTTACAATTTAGCAGTTCTAAGTCTGAGGACTGGTTGTAAAGAAACAAATCCATTGAGGCCTGGTTTAACTATGACATCTAACCTCATTTGCCAAAGAAGATCCTATCTTTAAAAAAGGTGACATTAGGTGGTTTAGATGATAGAGCTTGCAGTTCAGATACTTTTGGCTGAAGTAATGGCCATGAGAAAAATGGTTTTCAAGAGAGAAACTTCATGTCACAGGAGTCAGCAGGTTTAAAAGGTTTCTGAATAAGACCTTGAAGAACAATGGTGAGATCTAAAGGAGGGGAAGCATCTTTTATTGGAGGCCTAAGTAGGAAACCCCCTTTCATAAATGACTTACATAGTTTGGATGTTGAAAGAGAGGATGAAGAAGTAGAATCTTTCCCCAAATTAAAATATGCACTTGCTAGCTGTAATTTTTATGGTGCAGAAACTGGCACAATTTGAAAAAGTGAACTTTGGAAAGGAAGTATAGCTGAAACAAGAGCTGAAAATGGATCAATATTCTGTTTCCATGCCCAAAATGAAACTTGCTATTATAAACCTTTTTTGTGGAAGGCGTCTGGGAAGCAAGGTAGCCTGGACTTTCTTAGAATTAATGGAAGTGGAGAAACCAAGTGGTTAATCACAGGGAACTGAGAGTGGGATGTTGATGCTCTGACAGGTGGGAAATTAGCTCCTGCCTGGGATCCAGTATCCATAGAAGATATTTGATGTAAGACCATATGAAGGGGAACCATACCTGATGAGGCCAGAAGAGGGTGATGAGGATTAGAGTGCTGTTCAACTTGATGGCTTTCTGTAGGACTTTTGGAATTAGAGGTATTGGAGGGCATACAGGAGACCTGGAGGCCAATCGTGGACTACAGATTCCCTTGGTGACTCCCCACTTGGGGGGGGAGCACAGCAAAGTACTCACTGCACTTGTTGTTCTGGAGAGAGGCAAAGAGATCACAGCAAAATTGGCCACATCAGCTGAATATTTGGTTCAGGGACCACTTGTGTGGACTCAAGACAGATCTGCTTAGTCTGTTTGCCAGTACGTTGGTCTCCCCCAGGAATGTCCTCTGCCATGAGAAAAAGGTTTGCAGAGATCACCTATTCGTACACTCTCATGGCCTCTCTGCACATGGGATATGAACAGATTCCCCCCCTGTTTGTTGATGTACCAGACTACTGACATGTTGTCTGTATGAACTGCTAGCGTTCCCAGAGGAAGACAGTAGTGAAAGGCTTGCAACTTTAAAAGGACTTCTCTCATCTCTAGTATGTTGATGGCAAACTTGGTCTCTGTCAGAGACCATGTGGCTTGGACCAATCTTCCTTGATAATGCCTCCTAACAGGGAAGCGTCCATGGTCACTGTGGCTATTGGAGGGGGAAGAGAACAGGGCCTGCTAAGGTACAGGTCGTTTGAGAGAATCCATCACTGCAGGTGACGCTTGCAAACTGGAATTAGTCTGATAGGAACAGACAATGGTTGTTACAGAATGGACCACTGAACAGCTTACAGAATGGATCACTGAACAGCTAGAGTCCATTGTACTACTCGCATGAAGAACCTTGCTAGTGGTACTAGGAGTATGGCAGCTAACACAGACCCTAGGGCTCTCAAAATTAGTTTTGCAGGTGGAGTGGGTAAATCCAGTAAGGGTCTATATTAAATCAGCGAATGCTTAAAAAAGTGAACGCTGATTTATCGACCCCATGTAAGCGAAAGCTTACAATCCCAAACACTCAGAACAAAAGAAAAAAAAACTTTAAAACACTACATAAAGTGGGGGGCTTCACCACCCACGCACCCCCGATGTGGGGGCACACCCCTCCTACTTAAATATACCAACTCCAAGATCGCACTACAGTGGCGAAACTGTCAAAGTAACGGAAGTGGCCAAGTGATTTCTTTCTGAAAAAGTTGATGCCTTGTTGGTGCAGTTGGGACCCAATCATCCAGGTGTGGAAACACCTGGAATCCTTGCAGTCTCAGGTGAGCTGCTACCATTGATGTGCATTTGGTAAATGTCTGGGGGTGGTGGTGAGTCCAAAGGGCAGTGCTCTACATTGGTAATGATTGGCTCCCAGTCAACAGCAAATGTCTCCTGGAATGTCTGTTTATTTTGATGTGATAGTATGCATCCTGGAGATCTAGGGAGCACATCCAATTGCCCTTGCATAACAGTGGAAGTATGACTGAACGCAGCCATGCGGAACTTTGACTTCTTGATAAATAGCTTCAGACTGCTCAGATCTAGGATCAGTCACAGGTCCCCTGTCCTTTTTGGTACCATAAAGAAGCATGAACAGGTTCTGCATCCTTGTTGTTCCATCGAGACCCTCTGGATGACTCTTTTTTTCTAGAAGTTCCTGAACTTCTTGAATGGCATTCTCCCTCTGACTGAGTTGCACATCTGGAAGATTCCTCCTGGGGCTTGGAGGTAGAAGGGAAAATCAAATATAGTAATCTCTGGAAATTATGTTTACCACCCAGTTGTTTTTTTGTTAAATTTGCCCAGGTGTCTAGGTGCAACAATAGTCTGCCCTGACTGTCTCTAGATTAGGACAGTTGGGCAATGCTTCAGGAGTGTTGGTAGGGCCTGTCAGAGAAAGGTTCTCTGAAGCCCTGATTCTGTGAAATCCCTCTGCCTCTGTAGTGGCATATTCCATTAAATCCTCTTCCTGTGCCTCTGGAGGAGGAATCTTCTTGGGAATCCAGGAAAGTCAATACACATCAAAACAGCACAAGATCTCCCAAAAACATAAATTTCCCGACCAGGAACACCACTGCAGGACAAAACAAACTCTTCATTAACACATTCTGGTACCTTAGCTTCTTGTCTTCTGCTGGAACATTTTTTAACACAATTTTGTCCCTATAAATACCCCCACTTCTAATTATTTAATTAGCCAATTACCAAATAAAGTACTACATTAATCAATACATTAAGCAAACATTCTCAGACATTCAAGCTACTGCACTTCTCTGTGTAAGCCAAATGGCATTAAATATTAAGACAATAAATATAAATATACTTTTAAAGAATCTTAAGTATGTTATCATTATTTATATAACTAAATATCTTGCTAACTATATTTTATATTATATACCTTTTCTTATCTTAATGTTAAAAAACATTTTCCTTCATGTTATAAAGTGCAAATAACCTCTAGCTTCCCTATTTCAAATAATCAAATTATTTTATAAGTTCATTCAATTAAAATGCAGAATGTAAATATTAATTCATTAAATCAATTGATAAAAGTATCTCAAATTTTAAAACTATTGCACTTTCATATGTAAACCAAATGACATTACATATTATAACAAATCATAAATGCACTTTTAAACAACTTTGAATGTTGTCATTATGTCATCTCATGCATTTTATGTGATTTTTAAATACGTCCAAAAAATTATTACATACATAATATAAAGTGCAAATAACATCCTAACCTCCCTATTTCAAATAATCAAATTATCTTCTCATTTCATTCCATTGGAATGCAAGGTATGAAAATTAATGATCATTCTGCTCTCTAGTCTGTTTAAGTGTTTCTTAAAGTTACCCCTATTGTTGATTGGTCATGCGAGAATACTGAAAAACAGACTACTATCTGAACCCTGATGCTTGGACAAAAAATGCATGGCCATGGGACTTTCTAACCTCTGCCTTCTGACGTCACCTAAATGTTCCAAAATTCAGATCTTGGCCTTCCTGGTGGTTTGACAATATACCAGGAAATAGGGTGACAGACACAACCTATTACATAAATCACCCCGGTCGTGGAATTTATGTTTTTTGGGGAATCTAGGAAAGGACCTTGAGATTTTCTGAACCACATCTTCTTCCCAGTCCATTGGTTCCTTGAAAAGGTCATTTGAGGGGACGAAAATTTGATCCCTACATCAGACAATGTTTTCCCCTACTTCTCGCTATGTGTAAGAATTTCTTTGACAGTGGTACAAACAGGAAAGAACCATCAAAAAAAGGGGTCCTCAAACCCGCAAAGCCTCATCCATGCATGCCTCCTAATGGCTATGCCTGTTCCGGCTACTCAAGAGGTTCCCTCTGCGGCATTACAGATTAGCCTCATTGAGGAATTGAAAATGGGGAGATACCTTCTTGAGGTCCTCCCCTGACAAAGACTCTGTCAGGGAATTGGTAGGTTCTTTATCCAGGTCTCTCTGCAGATACATAAAACGTTCAAAGTAATTCAATGCTCTCAGCATAAAGGTAGCTGAAGTACAAATGCGCTTCCTGTGTCTGTCCAACACCCGAGACTCCTTGTTTTGGGGGTGGACAGTGGTGCTCTGTTCTGCTCGCTCTTGACACCACAATGGCATCAATGAGGATACATTTGCTCCAATGCAAATGACTGGTAGGTTTGCTGAGGTACTTGTCTGCATGCTTTGGTTTGGGTTCCATGGTGTCTGGCTCCTTCCACGCCCACAGGAGAAACTAGATCAATAAGTTCATCTGCTGGTGGGTCACCTGGAAATAGACAGGCCCATTCCAAAGGCCTCCAGGAACACAGACTCCTCAGAAAAAGGGGGTTGGGATGACTATCCATCCTTTTGCTTCAGGATTTCTAAAATATCTCCAAAGGAGAAGCTGTCGGGTGGAGATCGAGGGGACCCTTCTCCCTCACTGAAGTCGGTGTTTTCGGTCAAGGACTCCAAAGGAGAATCCAAGTGTTTGCTCTTGCACTTTTCCTTCCAACAAACCTCCCCAGTGTAATGTTCAGAGGAGGAATCGGAGGAACAGGGACCCTTGTGGGGGAAAGATCTGGAGGCTCTCCTGGAGGGGCTGACTACAGGTAGGCTGAATGGGACCAAAGCTCGGATTAGAAAAGGACTGGATAGGATCTGGAGGGGGGGGAGTGAGAAGACGGATTTCTAGCTCTAGAGAATATCCTCTCTGCCATATGAAAGGCTGACAGACCCAGAGAAATTCTCCCCCTGCCTCAGAGCCAAAGCCGCTAGAGGGGAAAAGGTAGAAGCCACCCTGTATCCATCAACTCTAGATAGCATCGGACCCAAACTGTTGAAGGCCAAAGCCCCCAGGGGGAAGGGACGGATCTGACAAAGTTGGAGCCAAATCAACCCCGTGGAGTCAGCGCCAATGTCTTGGGTCTGGGACCTGCTCTGCTCCAGAAGCATCAGAGGAGAGCTGGTCTGGGACACTGACAGAGTTGAGGAAAGATATATCCTTGGCTCCAATGACGGCTCTCTCAGATAAATTGGATCCTAGGTTTCCAAAGCTGGTAGTCGTACTGGAAGAGGAGTTTGTATTACAGGTATTGGTGCTCTAACAGATACAGTATGGGATGGAGACAGCAGAATTCCCATCTGAGTCAGAGCTTTGATGAAACTCTGCATCATCCTGTCCATATCTGCATGGAAAAGTTGAGAGGATCTAGAGGAAGCTGAGGAGTGAGTAGACTTAGTAGGAGAATGATTGACCCAAGTAGCCAGAGCCAGGAATGATGACTTTGTCTGAACTGGGGTACGGCTTTGGGACCTCTGATCCGAATGCTTTGGATCTGAGGAGACTTTGCTCAGAGATGGGGATATTCAGATCCCAGCAATGTCTGACGGATCTGAGGGAACACTGGGACCTGAAGTCTTAGGACCTGAGAAGGAGAAGGTCTGAGGAATACCCATAGTCGGTCCAGGTTCTGTCGGATCCAAGGCACCTCTTGGATACAATAAAGACAGGGTATTGGTCGGATCAGTCAGGTCTGATGTAGTCAGATCCAGTAACTTTTGCCTTTTTTCCGCAACACAAGACATAGCCTCTGGGGATGTTGAGGGGTACACTTCTTCGATTCTTAAAGGTGAAAGATTTCAAGGAGGTTTGAGGCCCAGAAGCAAGTAGAAAACCTCTTAAAATCAGTTTATTTTTGCGGTCTGATAGGGCGCGGGGATTAAAAGCTGTGCAAATATCGTAGTCGGTCTTTAAGTGCCCAGGCCCGAGACAGCAGACACACCTCTTTAGGGCATCCAAATCTAGAATTCTGTGCCCACAAGAGGTGCTTTTGAACCCTGTTGGTTTATCAGCTGTAATTAGACAACTGACACACAAACACTGCAATACTGAGGCAAAGAGATTCTTGCCTAGTTACTAAAAAAAATTAAAAAAGAAAAGACACAGGGAAAGATTTTTTTTAAACAACAGAAAAAAAAAGAAAGAATGGCCAACAGCCAGACTAGAGGAGAGAAAGTGTGTGTGTGTGTGTGTGTGTGTGTGGGGGTGGGGGGGTGTTCTAACACACACAGATCAACAAATTACTTGGGAGGGAAAGTTTAGCTATGAAAGATCATAGGATCATAGCAGATTACTAGGCTATCGGCCTGGAGGTCATTTTAAGTCTAGCCATTTCAACCCAATGTAACACAGTAGAAGTTAATATTCAATAGTCAAGACTGCATTTAGTGATGACTGCCCATGGCCAGGATTTGTGGGCACTATCCCTGGTAAGAATTTTCAGTGTCTCATCCACTCGTCCAGCTTCTTCTTGAGCAGTGACATAGAGGTGCTCTGTTTCACATGAATTGGTAGCCTGTTCCAAAGAAGTGGCAGTCGCTGAGAGATAAATCTGTCCCTCCAGCAAGCCCTATTTAAGTAGCAGGCCATATTTAAGCCCCTGGAATCGGTAGCCATAGATCCATTTGATTTACAGACATGCAGTAAGTTTATTAGGTTTGGGTCTTGGGGTTGCTCTGTAGGCCAGGCATAAGTCTCCCCTAAGATGTCTATACGATATGAAGTACAGTGAAAGAGAATTTAGTCAGTCCATGTAAGGCACATTCTGGAGGCCCTAGATCTTCTTTGTTAGAAACCCCTGAGGTCTCTCTAATTGCTGCAGGTGCTTAGTACAGTCCATACTGAATTGGGTGTTATACTCAATTATGAGACAGATAAGTACTGAGTATAGGGAGGTTATAACCTCTTTTGCTCTCGAGGCAATGCATTTACTAATCAATTCCAGGTTCTATGGAACAAAAGTTTAACTAAGTTCAATAAGAGAGAAAAAAAGGAAAAATTCACTTAACTGCCTACAAGCTCGCTTGAGACAATGGAATCACGTCTGTGCTCGAAGAAGGCAAACGAGATCTGAGGAGTTAGAGGAAATGTCAGTCATCATGAGAAAGGGAGGAGCTTGAGGCTTAAATCGCAAGTCTTGTGGCCGAATCGGATCTGATACTGGATCCTAAGACCCATCATTGAGGAAGAATAAAATGCTCAACATCAGATCAAAACATTTCTCAAAATGGAAGGAAATGGTTGTAACTTTTTCCCTGATGGAAGAGAGACATTTTCTTTATTCTTGAATAAACAGATGCCAACTGCATTCACTGCTTTCTCCAATTAATCTAGTTTGACTGCCATTTGCTTTTACTGATAATTACCTTGCAATTAACAGTTGAACAAATAAAGTTATGTCATTTTCACAATGGCCTGCCTTACATGATTTGCTTTAGTCTTGACAACAAACAACTTTGCAAAATTATGAAAATGCATATTTTCATTCTGGCTGTGTTAGCATAACCATACTTTCAATTTATGGAAGGAGTTCTTTCAATATTCTGGTTCAGAAGTCAGTGCTGTGTCATACAAGGATAAAACCCAGACTACAAACCGGTGAACCTGGAATCTACTCACGACCCAAGCAATGAAGGAGCTGACATGGGGTTGAAATAGGAATGAAAGATAATGACCTCCCTGAGCTCACTTCTCTACAGGGAAATGGTTTGGGGGACATGTTGGGGATCTTTACATATTACATCTCTGATGTACTCTTGATCTGTGAAGGGAAAGTTCTGGTCAATGATGGGCAGAGTGGTGAGTAACATTACTGTAAGGCAGTGACGGATTCGTTACATCATCACTATGCAGATCTAGAGGTTCAGGTGTAACACAACAAACTGCAAGCCACCACCTTCTGTGATGCAGCAGCAGCAGTAGTGTCAGACAAATTCTCTCTTCTCTGACTTCCAACCACACACATGTACACCTTGTTTCCTTCAGATGTGTGTGTGTGTGTGTGGGGGGGGGGGCAGTTGCTCTACGGTCCAAAGGGGGGTAATATTACACAGAAATTGGAGTTACAGAATTTAAACAGTATAGAGGGCTTAAGAAGTGTTGCAATGTTGAAGAACAGAAGACAACATATTCATCTAAGCTTAGAATAATGAAAATTCAGCTGCCAACTGCTCTGAATCCACAGGAAAATCTATAGAAGACTAGAAGGGTTACATCATGAGATTTAAGCTGTATCTTACTCAGTAAAAAAAAAACAAAACACAGAATATTAAATGGTTCATGTTTCTTCACACTACATGCAATGACACCATCAAAGTATATAATATTTTCAATGTAAGTGAGAAGAAAAGCAGTTTTATAGCACTGCAAACTAAATTTAAGGCATACTGTCAGACAAAGAAACACCTACCATATGTCAGATTATTTTTAATCAGAAAACAGGGCTTTTCCAGTCTTGGGACTTCTCCTTATTCCGCATCAGTTTCCTCTTTCTGTTGTAGACTTTGTTTATGGCAGGGGACCACCAGATTGGCTTCATTTTTTTTGAGGAGAGCATCTTAGTTCTATGGGGTATGGGGTGATCCATGTACTTGTGTACATGTTCGTACAGTGCATTGGTATATGATTCGGCAGTCATGCAACTATTCTCCATTTGCATGGGTGCCATGAAGTTAGCCACCTCTGTTTTTAGGAGCCCAAAGTTAGCTTTGGAGAAGTTTTTCATGGTGGTTACCTTTGTGTGTGGGGGGGTGGGGGTGGGAGGGATGTGGATTTCCAAGGTGATTAGTTTGTGGTTGAATCTAACCAGGGAGGAGTTGACTATTGGTGTAGAGCAACGGTCGCTCAAGTTAGTAATGTCCAGGTCAAGGATGCTGCTACCTCTAGCGAGGGTAAGAACGAGCTGGTCTAGAGCATTGGAATTAATGAATTCCAGAAAGCATTGGGTAACTGTGTTGGTAAATAAGTAGTTTTCCATGTTAATTGAGGGGTAGTTGAAGTCACCCAGTATGAGAGTGTTAGGTTGGACTCTAATATTCTCCAGGGTACTTAGGAACGTGGCATGTGAGTCTTGGGACATGGTTGGGGACCTATAGCAAGCTACGACCTGAATCGCTGTCTTACCTAATGTTAGCTGCACCTGAAATATCTCAGATGCGTTATGTTGGGCTACCAGTCTGGAGGTGTGCATCGTTTATGAATATGGAAACACCACCGCCTGTGGAGCTTCAGTCCAAGTTCTGGGGCCAAAAGGTGTGGAATGAGTTATAGCCTGGTAGTGCAGGAGTGTTTTCTGCTGCCTTGAACCAGGTCACTGTTACAGCACAAATGTCGATGTTCTCCATTTTAAGGAGTGCTCCGAGTGAGTGCATTTTGAGATTTTGACTTCTAGCACTGAGCAGTATGACTCTCAGATTGCATTTGTTTGTAGCTGTTACCATGGTAATTTGGTCTTTGGAACACCGCCTAAAAAAAAGGTACTATAGGGGTGGCAAGAGCCTTGGTCAGTATCCAGAAACCCAGGGGTGACAGATGCAGGCCATCTCTGACAAAACATCCAAGTCTGTCAATCATGTCATTCCAGGCAGACAGATACTGGATCCCCTTAGAATGACACCAGAAACTTAGCTAATTGTTGAAATCAATCATTTTCTGCTTGTACTGTGGTATCATTCTGGGTAATGGTAGGATGCTGCTCAGGGCTAGGTTAGAAGGTCCACTTCCAGGGGCAGCACCCATGGTTTCTCCTTGGATCACTTATGAAGAGAGAGAAGAGAAGAGGGCCTAGCATTTAAACCTGATGAACATCAGTGTTGAGGATGCCTTTATTAGCCATGGACTTGTTTGCCAGTACCTGGAAAGATCTGCTTTCCAGACAGATTCTGAAACATTGTATAGTATTAGAACCAAACCTAGAGCTAGAGTAACAGAAAGTGATTCACAATTTCAAATTCCCTAGTTCATGTCAATAAATAGTCTGCCTGTGACTTGATTATAATTCACATTACTGAAAATAAAACTGGTAGTGGTATAAAGAGCAATCAGGGTGCCAAAAGTGTTTCAGGACATAAATTGTTGCATCACAATGGAGACCATTTTTCTTCAATGAGCAGTCAGTTGGGGAACCTCCTGCTGATTGATTGATGGGTTCTCGAATCCTATGTGCCACTGTCTAATAAGGAGGAAAAATGAATGCCTAATACCTTGGCAGAGGGACCCCACCCTTTCCCATAAGATGCCAACCTACTGCTTTGGGTGTAACTGGGCACAGTTATGAATGTCAGGGGTTATGAGGTGAGAAGCAGGGCAGCAGAGAAAACACATGGAAAATTCACTGGATGCATCCCTTTTACTAGAAAAATATTTATAAATGTTATTTACAATGGATCTCACAGATGGACTATAAATGATCAGAGACCTTTTCACTGTATTTTAGATGCCTCCAGACACTACCTACACTTCCTCACTACACTAATCTGCATGACATACAGTGCCTCCACCAAAAGTTATAAGGGAAAAGCTAGAAATTCATTGCCAACGAATATGTACATTCATGTATACAGAGGGGAACCAAGGAGTCTTAGGATTTACTCAGTCTGCTCTAAAAATTAAGCATCTAGTTTTTCAGATGCCATGAGCTTATCAAGGGCAGTCTTAAATGTAAGACCACCATCATCTAAAGATCGAATTCAGATATTATCTGATAATCCAGCTCAAAGGCCAACAATCCTCTCATTAAGATGGACGTAATAAATTAATTTACTTTATTTTCTTTTTTCAAGATGTGTCTTAGACCATTAAAAACAGACATGTTTCACAATATTTCCAGCTCATGCACGATAACCTAAATATATCAATAACGTCATATGTAATAGGTCTGTAGATGGACCAATGTTACTCTCAAAGCTTTGTAGATTTTTTTTTATTTTTGTTTTTTACGGGAGTAAGACACTTGTCATTTGCCACAAAGTCAAACAGTAATACCATCCAAAAGAGTCAGGATGATGTGCAACTTAAAGAATTTATTTTTATTTATTTATTTTATTTTACATTTGTTGACCAGGCTAGTCCAGCTGCATATATGTCCATTTTCAGTGGAGGCCCGGGAAGAAAAGCTCCACAAGCAGAAAAAAAGCAAGAGCAATGGTAATTACAATACACATTGGTAGATTACAATGGTAATTACAATAGACATTGGTAGATTACAATGGTAATTACAATAGACATTGGTACATTACAATGGTAATTACAATAGACATTGGTACATTACAATGGTAATTACAATAGACATTGGTACATTACAATGGTAATTACAATAGACATTGGTACATTACAATGGTAATTACAATAGACATTGGTACATTACAATGGATATTAATACATTACAATGGTAATTACAATAGACATTGGTACATTACAATGCTTAGTTACAGATTGCCTAAGTACAATTTAGCATTCCAGTAGGGAATACCTGATATAAACCCACCTTTATGTAATTTATATTTAAGAGACACTATAGATTCTAAAGTCACACATACGTTTCAGTAGTGTTAATTGGTTTGGATATTCCTAGGCAAAGAACAGGGTTACAGTTTTACTATTCAGTCTAACAACAGTACAGTTATTTGATGTCATTTTTCTGTATACACATATTTACATGGGGAAAAAATCATCTGAAAGGTTCCACACAGTAACATCAGAGAGTTAGCACAAGATAATGCTCAAAGAGGGTTAAAATCAGGGGTGTCGGAGGATTTATCTCTTCAAACAAGATGGAGTAAGTTCATAGCTGAACATATTAAGTAGGGATTGCAAACATGGAGGTGTAACAGCTCCCTGTATGGCATAAACACATTTGTTTGTGCGTGTTTGGGAAAGAGAGTTATCACAAAAAAAAAAAAAAAAAAAAAAAAAAAACAATAATTAATCTACTTTGGATTTGGCCATATTTTTTCAGTGGACAGTGCAATTTGGCCATAATGCATACAAAAAACTTAACGTTGTTGTAATCTAAATCTTATATTGTGAGTTCTTTGGTGATCAAAACAATTTCACATAAAATTACAGAAAGATGATATTTTACTATTTCTAACCCATCCTGTCTGAATCTTTGCAGGCTTATAATCAATGCTCAGAATACTGGAGTTCATATAGCACTCAATTGTTTGAGCAAAGCAAATTCAGTGTTAAAGCAACTGTTTTACTATTTAACAAGATGCAGCTCAGTGAAAATGGAAATATTTATGAAAGACAACTATGCCAAAGTTACAGGGAGATAAGGTTCAAGAATTAATAGCTAAAACAGGAATGGATGAAATAAAAATTCAGGGTGCATAATTAAGATACAGGGAAGTTTCCAGGAACAGATGGTATTTCTATTGAATTCTGGAAGTTAGCAGGGAGGAAAGTGATAAAGATATGGAAGATTTGTTTAACAATATTTTAAAAGGAGTGAGAGTGCCAACATCTCAGAAGAAAGCTGTGGCAGCTTTACTACTCAAAGAGGTAAAGACCCTTCAGATCATGCTTCATACAGACCAATTTCAATTTTAAATCATGATTATAAAATTGTTTATAACTATTCTAACTAAGGCAATGGCTAAGGTATTGCTAAAACTGATAAATATGGATCAATGTGGTTTTGTGGAAAGAAACAAACTTTTAACAACATTAATAGAAAAAATGATGATCCAGAGGGAAGCAGCATGTAAGGAATGTCTCTACTGTTGGTGGGTCTTCAAGCAGAGAAGGCTTCTGATACAGTCAACTGTGATTTGATGAGTAGGACAATGGTAATATCTGCATTCCCTGACAGAATGATAGGGCTAATTAAGAAGATATATGAAGGTTCAGAGGCAAGAATTAAGGTGGTAGAGTTTCTCTCTGACAAGCTGTGTTTGAACAGAGGAAGTATGCAGGGTTGTCCTCTTCCCTTTGGTTATCTGCTTTGCACTGAAACTGGCAAACAAAATAAGGGACTTGAATTCGAGGATATAACTGGAAAGGTAATCAAGAAAAAATAACCTTGCATACAGATGATTCTATTTTTTGTATCTGATAAATCCAGAAAAGACATTTCAGTATTATAGCGATAGCTTTACATTGTTTCAGAATATAAAATAAATGCAGACGATACAAAGGTTATAGCAGTAAACTATGTTTCCACACATGAAATGGTTCGCAATATCCACATTTATGGGTGCATGACAAGATGAAGAATTTAGGAACATGAATTAAACAGGATTCTATTATAGCCGCTTAGGATATGTGGGAAGAGTCTAAATAAAAGATAATACAAAACCTGAGAAGCTGGAAGCTCTTGACTGTGGATACAGATAGGAAGGTAATGTTTCTACTCTGTTTATAAATATATACAGGGCAGGCACTTTTTCATCAACTAGAGGAGAAAGAAATGAAGAAATTTATTTGGTAAGAAAAAAAGCAAGAGTGGGTTAAGCTGTTTCTTCCCACAGAACAATGTGGTTTACAATTATCAAATTTGAAGGGATACTTTAGAGCTACACAGTTAAGGCTCATATACGTAACACAAGCAGAAGATTACAAATCAAAGTGAAAAGAACTGAAGTTGAAACTGGGGGAGTTCACAAAGTAAAGACAGAACTTGATTTTGGATGCAGGCACTTAAGAATAAAACCAACATAGAATATTATATGTATAATGTAGCAGAAAGCATTTTAAGAACTAAGCAAACACAAGAATAAAGAAACTTTACCAATAAGGATAACTACAAGTAAGGGCACAAAAAACTGGCAAGAGGAAGGTGGAATTTACTGGAGCAAATTAGCAAAGAGACCAAGGTATTGGAAGCAAATAACTACAGAGGGAAAAGTCATATACTGGGATGAGGCCAAATAAAAGTTTGGACTGCAGGTTGGAGACTGCCTTCCCTGCCACTGAATGATAACATATAGGCAAAGGGAAAGGGACAGGGTAGTGTTACATGAAAGACTGGCCCTGGTTGCATTTATAATTTAGTCTGGAACAGTAGCTGTGGTGAAAAAGGGATAATTAATAGGGCATCTAAAATAATGAATGGTAACTATGAGAATCAATCATAAAAAGGTAAAAAAGACTAAGAAAGAGAATGAAAATGCAGTATACAAAGAAAAAAGGGAAGGATATCTGTATGCAACAAAATCTAGAAGTTTTAGGATTTCTGAATGGAATAGTTTGCACAGGTATTTTTATACCCCAAGTATACTTCAGAGAATTTATTTCCACAGACAAACAGCAATTGCAAGAGGTGTGACTGAAAAACAGGGGTACCTGGGAACATGTTTTTGGGAATGCAAAGAGTTGGTACACTTAATTCTCTATAGGATACTTTGTCAGAAATGTGAGGGAGCAAATTATTTTAACTAAAGAAATTATTTTTTTCTTTCTTTTTTTTTTTAAACAAGAAGCATCTTTATTAAATTATCACTTATGATATAAGCAATCATACATTTATAAAAATGAAAACAAACCATACTGACATAACCTTAGTTGCAAACATTTTACATCATAAACTATACTGACATAATTTTAGATGCAAACATTATACATCACTTATAATCTACCCAGTCATTGTCAGTCAAACATTGCACAGCTCATTCAAACACTGCATTCTTTTAAACCTCATTCCTCCCGTATGCATTTTTTCCCACAATTCCCACTTTTTTCCTATGTAATTTGCTCCTACCCTTTTCTAAAGATCCCAGTTCCAGTTGTTTTATATCTGTTACTATATTCACTACTTGTAGTATAGTAGGAAGAGACTGCTCCCAATCCATGTGAAGCAAAGTTCCTCCCTAACCCAGTTCAAATGCAACTTAGACAATTGGATGAGGAACCTGAAATTCATTCCTGGTTTGGCACCTATTTCTCTAATGTACACAGGTAACCTGTAAATGGCTCATCTCCCAGGCCCCTGCTTGCTCTTATCAAGGGCATCATAACGTCAGAGATTTGGGACGCATGCTAGGCTTAAAAAGGCCTTTGTGGTCGTTAGCCTAGTAAATACCTATGAACTGTGTGCTTCATGAACTCAACAAGGAATTAAACCCACAGTTAGGACAGCTGTTTAATCTTAGCCTCACCTCAGGATGCGTACCCAAGGAGTGGCGCGCGGCGACTGTGGTCCCACTTCATAGGGGCGGTGCCTCCACGGACCCTGGAAATTACCGCCCCATTGGCTTGACAAGCCTTGTCTGCAAGGCCATGGAGAGGATCATAGTGGAACTCATGGGTAAAGACATGGGGAACTTGCAGACTTTGGATCCGACCCAGTTTGGCTTTGTCGGGGGCGGATCCTGCCTCTTAAACTTGGTTGACTTTTTCGGGACGGTCGCCGGGGCCATTGATGAGGGGGGGCGGTCCATGCAGCCTGCCTCGACCTGGCAGGGGCCTTCGACACAATGCCCCACTCGGGTATCATCGAGGAGCTCATCAGCTTGAATGTAAACCCATACGTCACAGGATGGGTTGCAAACTGGCTAAGTGACAGAACCCACAGGGTCGGAGTTGCTGGAGCCATGTCGGACTCAGAGCCTGTCGCAAGTGGTGTCCCACAGGGCTCGGTCCTGGGTCCACTCTTGTTCGGCATCTGCTTTTCTGAAGTGCAAGCAAACACGGGAGGGTTGTGGCTGACAAAGTTTGCAGATGACTGCAAACTGGGCGCCATAGTCGAAAACACATCTGACACAGATATCCTCCAGAAGGGCCTCACAGAAACGGATAACTGGTGCCAGAGCCATGGCCTGAAGTTAAACGCCAAAAAATGCATAGTCATACCCTTCGGGAAAAACAAGGTTACCCCTAGCTACCATATAGGTGGCAATCCACTGAGCACAGAAAAAGTCATCAGGGATCTGGGGACCCAAGTTGACAGTAGCCTTTCGTTTGACACTCATGTTGCTAAAGTAGTTAGGAAAACCTTCTATATCGCCCACCTGATCATGAAGGGATTCACATCTAGATCAAGGGAGGTCATCGTCCCCCTGTACTCATCACTCATTAAACCTATGATTGAGTACAATGCCCGTTCGAATGTATCTGACCAGACACCTGCTGCAGCTTGAAAGGCCCAAAAGTTCCTCACCAAAAGGATAAAGGGTCTCAAAAATATGTCTTATGCTGCCCGACTGAAAGAACTCCAGCTCTATTCAGTCTCATACCACTTGCTCAGAGGTGACCTGTGCCTGACATATAAGGCCATGTCAAACCCAGATTTGATGAATATGCTTCACCTCAAAAATCTAGATCCCTCAGAACCACAAGGCGGAGACTTAAACCTTGACACGGTTATAAATAGAACGTGCTGGAGGGACAGATTCATCACCCAGAGACTCCCTATGCTGTGGAACAAAATCCCGGTACATGTGAGGCAGAGCACCTCGCTGGCCTTGTTCAAGAGGAATCTTGACCAATGGCTGGGAGATCGCAGATATACCCCAGGGATTACTTCAGTGTCACTGCTTGACAGAGGCACAGAAAAATGATAGGCATAGTTTTTATTCAAACTAAAGGGGTGGCGAAAGCCACATAACTATGGGCTAGGCTTATAAATGCCCTTGGGCAGATAGCCTAGTATGAACCTATGAACTGATGAACCTATGATTTCCATTTTCTAGTAACTGCTTTTTTGGGCAGACACCATAATTAGACTCAGCAAGGCCTTACTATGTCTACAGAATTCCGATTCTATATCATTGCTCAGAAAAATTATTTCCCTAGCTACACCAATTTGCTCACCCATTATCTCTGACAGAGTAGTTGGCACGGAATTTTTAATGTCACTCATTATACACCCAGAAAAAGAAGTTATGTACCTACCATAACGTTCCATGTTAGTTGTCTTCATCTCGCCTTCTTTCTTGCTGGTTGGGGATCGGAGACGATCCTCGGCTCTGACTCGGCCATCTTCTATAGCTCGAGAGCTGTTTACTGGCTCGAGGCTACCCCTTATCCCATGATGCCTAGCGATAGCTACCCAGATCTCGTTTGAAATAGCTAACCCCAGACATAGTCAGAGAATCAACCTGTCCAAACAAACAGGTTGAGCATACCTGTCATACTCTCTAAGTCAGTAGAGGAAACAAACCAGAGAACACTCAGCCAGTGAAACCAGAACTCCTCTCGATCCAATAGGACAGGGGGACAGAGGGTGGGACACAAGAAAGAAGGCGAGATGAAGACAACTAACATGGAACGTTATGGTAGGTATATAACTTCTTTATGTTAAGTTGTCTATCTCGCCTTCATTCTTGCTGGTTGGGACAGCGTCTCTAGCACCTACAATCCTGAGCAGCTCATTGGAACAGACTCTTCAGAACAGTGGAACCAAAGTCAGCTCTGCTCCTGGAGACCATATCTAGCTTGTAATGAGAAATAAAGGTATGAGGATTTGCCCACGTAGCAGCTGCACAGATAGAATCCATGGGCAACCTAGATTGGAAGGCTACAGAGGTGGCCAAAGCCCTAGTAGAATGACCTTTCGGTTTGATAGGCAACTCTTTGTTTCTCAATTGATAAATGAAAGTAATAATGTGAGACAACCACCTGGATAAGGTCACTTTGGAAACTGGGAGACCTTGTTTGCCTAGAGCGTAGGAAAGGAATAGTTGGTCCGACTTCGTTATTTCCTTAGTCCTATGCAAGTAAAACTGCAATTGTCTATGAACGTCCAATTGGTGTAATTTGTATTCTGCCTTGTTGGTGTGGTTAGGGAAAAACACAGGAAGGTCTATAGATTGGTTTAAATTATTTTCTGAGCAGACTTTCGGAAGGAACGAAGGATTAGTCCTCAGAGCAACCCTGTCCTTATGAAAAACCAAGTATGGAGGACGAACACATAGCGCCTGAAGTTCAGAGACGCGTCTGGCTGAAGTAATAGCTACCAGAAAGAGTGTTTTCCAAGATAGAA
This sequence comes from Protopterus annectens, assembly GCF_019279795.1. Lineage (NCBI taxonomy): Eukaryota > Metazoa > Chordata > Ceratodontiformes > Protopteridae > Protopterus > Protopterus annectens. The sequence continues at coordinate 1,850,052,566 of NC_056731.1, forward strand.
ACTTAATGGAGCAGGACACTGCAGGTTCAAAGGGGAGCATAATTAAGGAGGTTAGTACCAAATTAAGGTCCCAAGGAGGAGGGGGATCTCTCACTGGAGGTCGACGGAGAGTAGTCCCTCTTAAAAAAGCTTTACAGAGCTTATGAGACATAATGTTAGAATTAGACAACCCAACATGAAAGTTAGAAATGGCCGCCAATTGAACCCTGACTGTAGCAGAAGCGGACCCAGAATGAAAAAGTTGTGCTAGGAATTCCAAAATTTTGTGGACTGGGGCTGAAAAGGGTTCTACGTTCCTAACCTCTGCCCAACAAGAAAAATGTTTCCATTTGCTAGCATAAGTTTTTCTAGTTGTGGACTTATGAGAGGAAACAATAATCTCACGTACGGCCGGGGAAATGCTGGGAAGCCTGGCTAAGGTTGGAAGTGGAGCAACCAAGCTGTGAGCTGGAATGTTTGGAGGGACTGATGCAGCCTGCCTGACTGATGAATCAGTAGGTCTGGAATTGGATCCAGAGTCCAGGGCTGATCGAGAAGGTAATGGTGCAGGAAGGGCAACCATATCTGTCGAGGCCAGTAGGGGGCAATAAGGATCATTTTGCAGCCCAACGATATTGCTTTCTGTATGAGTTTTGGAATCAGGGGAAATGGGGGAAAGGCATAAAGAAGCCCCTGAGGCCGATCGAGGACTAGAGCGTCTCTGGGTGAGTGACCTGGAAGCGGAAGAAGGGAGAAGTAGTTGCTGCATTTGCTGTTGAAGGGGGTGGCCAAAAGATCGCAGCAAGGCTGTCCCCATTTGCGGAAGATCAGATCCACAACTACCTGATTCAAAGACCACTCGTGAGGCATGAGAATAGCTCTGCTGAGCCTGTCCGCTATGACATTGGACCTCCCAGGGATATGCGTCGCAATCAGAAATCGTTGGGAGGAAATCGCTCACTGCCAGAGTCTGAGTGTTTCTCGACATAGGGGGTAGGACTTGGTTCCGCCCTGCTTGTTGATGTACCACACCACTGACATGTTGTCCGTTTGAATTGCAATGGTCCCAGAAGGGAGAGAGTCCTGAAGAGCTTGCAACGCTAGGAGCACGGCTCTCATTTCTAGGATGTTTATATGCAGATGGTACTCGTGAGGCTGCCAAGTGCCTTGGACTGTCATGCCCTGATAATGCCCCCCCCCCCCATCAGGGAGGCGTCTGTGGTCACTGTGGCAACCGGAGGGGGCTGAATGAAGGGTCTGCCCTGAGTCACTAGTGGGGAGACCATCCACTAGGAAAGGTGCCTTTTGCATGCTTCTGTAATCATGATCCTGTGAGACATGGGCAACTGTTGGAAAGACCACTGTGTGAACAGAATCCACTGAAGGATCCTCATGTGAAAGCGGGCCAGTGGGATTAGAAGAATTAACGCTGCCATGGAACCCAGACTTTGAAGGACGAACCTGACTTGGATTATTTTGCTCTGCATTAGAATTTGTACTTGCTGGTGAACTGTAGACACCCTTTATCTGCTCCTATATAGGTGAGAGATTGACAGGGCAACAAGGCAGATTTTTCGAAGTTTATTGTAATGCCTAGCTAGGAGCAGATTGTGATTGTGTAGTCCCTGGCTTGCAGAAGTAGCAGTGAGGAGCCAGCCGTCTACATATGGAAACACCTGGAATCCTCAACGTGTCAGGTGAGCTGTGACCACTGCCATACATTTGGTGGATCACCCTGGAGGCTGTGGTGAGACCAAAGGGCAGAGCTCTGAACTGGTAATGACTGGCTCCCAGCTGGAAGCGAAGAAATCTCCTGGAGCGCCTGTCCATTTTGATATGGTACTACGTATCCTGAAGCTCTATGGAGCACATCCAATTGTCCTGACCCAGAAAGGGTAGAATGGACTGTAGCATGACCATCCGAAACTTTGTTCTTTGAAGAGAACTGTTTAGTCTGCTGAGATCCAGAATCGGTCTCCAGTCCACTGTCTTTTTTGTACCAAAAAGAACCTTGAGTAAGTTCCGGATCCGTGTTGGTCTGCCGGGATTTCCTGGATGACTCTTTTTTTCTACCTGTTTTGAAACTTCTGTGACTGCTTGGTCCCTTAGATGGGGTGGAACATCTTGGCGGTAAGGGGGGTTGAGAGAAGGGAATTTTGTAACCTCCGGGTATAATGGACCATACCCATTTGTCTTGCGTTAAATTTTGCCAGGCTTTTGGGTACAGTGAAAGTCTTCCTCCGACTGCCTCCAGAGGCGGGCAGCCGGGCAACCCTTTAAGGATGCTGAAAGGGCTTCTCACAGAAGGATTCTCTGTTGCCCTGGTTCTGCGGACACCCTCTGCTACAAGGGTGGCGTCTGTTGTTGTTGTTTCCCCCTCTGCCCCTGGAGGAAAAATCGCTACGTGTGTCAGGTGAGGCTCCGTGAGATTTTCGGAACCACATTTTACCACTCTTCTGATCCTTGGGGTATGGTCTGGAAGGAATGGAAAAATGGACTCCCACGGCAGAGAGAGTCTTGCCTTCTTGCTCACACCTAGTCCAAGTGTCTTTCACCTGTGGTCCAAAAAGAAAGGAACCATCAAAGGGGGTGTTGGTGAATGACGCTCTAAAGGGTTCCGCAAAATTACACAGCCGCATCCATGCATGTCTCCTAAGGACCACACCCATACCTGCGGCTCTACTCGCACCATCGGCTGCATAAGAAATGAGCCTCATGGAGGAGATGACTACAGAATTAAGCGTCGCCAGCTGGGAAGCCACTTTAGCTTCAGCCCCCTCAGCTGATGGATCTTGAAGGGTATCTCCGAGCTCTTTAAGGAGATCCCTCTGAAGCCGGGTAAAATGGCATAAGTAGTACAGTGACCTCATAGAAAAGGTCGCTGAAGCAAACATTTGTTTCCCGTATCTGTCCATGGTCCTAGACTCCTTGTTAGGAAGATGGACAGATGAAGAGGTTTCCGCTAACTCTTTTTTGGTGGCTGCTGCTACCACCATGGCATCAACAGGAACACCTTTGGTAAGGAACTGCTTATCATGGGGTGCTGTGATGAATTTGCCAGGATATGCTGAGGAAGGGTGTAGACCTGAAAGCTTCATTAAATCTTGACGTGTGGTGACTTTTGTGTGTTTTTTGGATTGTGCTGTGATGAACTTGCCAAGTCTCCTCGAAGTTGGTTCCACTGTATCCGGGGCTGACCAAGCCTTTCGGGCCACCACTGACATAAGTGGATCGAAAAGCGGAGAAACCCAGGATGTGGAAAGTCGGGAACCAAACGCATCCAGGAATACAGACTCATCCTCGGTAGGGGCTAGGGGATTCCAGTTCCCCCTCTGCTTAAGCATTTCTAGGATGTCCGAAAAAGAAACATCTTCAGAGGGGGATCTCGGGGACCCTTCCAAATCATCTAAGTCTGTATCAGAAGTGACAGACTCAGGGGAGTCAATGTGCTTCCTCTTGCACTTCTTACGAGGGGGCTCCTCTGAATGATTAGGGGAGGCCTCGGAAAGAAGAGGAAACACCCAATGGGGTGCCCTGGAGCGCCGGTTCCCCACGCTTGGGTTCTGAAGGAGGAGCAGAGGTTGGCACAGGCACTACAGGGGATGGAGCCGATGGGGCCGATAGTGGAGCTGACTCAGTGGCCAGCACACTCCTCATGACATCGAAGACATCCCTGCCACGATGCAGAGAAGGCTCCAGTTCCGAGGAAATCAGAATCCTTCTCCGCACTGAGGGAGATGGCTCCGAGGCCAATGTAGGAGCCGAGCTCACCTGCGCCGAAGCTCTGTGAGGGAGAACGGGGTTGGACAAGGGTCCAATGTCACTCACCCCCTCGGAGCCGACGAGGGAGCCCCGGCACCCTTGAGGGAATCGGAGCCGACGACGGAACTGAAGGAGATAAGAGATGATGTTATGTGATCCTATCTCGCCTACATTCTGTACTGATGGGCTCGGAGCCGATCCCTCGGCTCCGACTCGGCACGCTTACGCTATAGAGCGAGGCCTCTTATTGGCTGAGCTATCTTTATCCCAGGATGCACCACCACTAATCCCCCAGATCTCGTTTGCCGCTTACAAAGCTTAGACGTGGTCTCAACTTGGCTGGGCTAAGTACTATTTATTTAAGCTTTTTCCTGTCAGAAATTTGCTTGATTTAAATCCAAAAGCTGTTTTAACAGCTATTGTTGTTATACGAGTGTGTATTGGTAGAGTTTGTAGAGGGATCCGTGTTTTTTCCTGTCAGGGAAGGTTTCCCGTTTAAGTTAGAGGGGCCTTCCCCTGTTGTTTCTACTACCTTGGTTTTTGTTTGTGGGTCAAGTACCCGTTTAAGTTAGAGGGTCTTGACCCTCTCTATCTCTCTTTCTTCTGTGAAATTTTTTTCGTTTTACTGTACTGGTATTTCAAAAAAAAAAAAAAAAAAAAAAAAAAAAAATTTTAAATTTAAAATTTAATAATATTATAAGTAGAGGTATTTTATTTGCTCTGTAGACAACTGTGTTTGACTTTTTTTTGACTATGTCGAAAGAACACAAACCCTCCGGGTTTAAGAAATGCACAAGGTGTGGTTTTAAAATGTCCATAACGGACGACCACTCCTTGTGCGTCTATTGCTTAGGCGCCAAGCACCTACAAGAATCATGTAGCGTGTGTCACGCCTTTTCATCAAGAGTCCTCCAGGAGAGGAAGAACAAATTAATCCTGAAAGGGTTAATCAAGCCATCCTTCGAGGAGGCTTTATCTTCCTCTCCTTCTCCTTCGAAAAAGAAGAAAGCGTCGGCTCCGACCAGTCAGTCGGAACCGACTGCTAAAAAATCTAAGCAGACTTCTCCATCGGCTCCACGGACTTCGGAGCCGAGGGCGGAACAGTCTGCCTCGATGCCTCCAGCCTCGACCCCTCTGGTTTCGGAGCCGAGGACTGGGGCATCGAGGCGGTCACCTTCATCGGCTCCACTGATATTGGAGCCGATAAGGGTTACCGGCTCAGACTCTTCCCCCTCGGAGCCGAAGTCCTTATCGGCACCGAAGGAAAGTGCCTTAAGATCTCCCTCGGAGCCGATAGTGGTAGAGTCCATTCGGAGCTGGTCCCCGAGTCCTTCGGAGCCGATGGAGAAATCGTTTCGGGCCCAATCGGTATCCTCTAGATCATCCAGGATGTCTGATTCGGACATCGACAGGGTGCTCCTTAGACTCTTCCAGTCTCCGGTGTTCCAAAAGCTAGTTTCGGCTCCAGCCCATTCGGCTTTGGAGCCGATGGTCCACGTCCCTACTATGGTTCCTCCTCCAACAGCTTCGGCACCATTGGAGCCGGTGCTGGTGGAACCGGTGGAGGTTTTAGGGTCGGGCTCGACCCTTGCTCCAACTCCGGCTCTTGGGTCGGAGTTCAGTACACGGACTTCTTCCGTCGGCCCTGGGGGGGAGGCTTCGGGAATTGATGTTTTCGGTCCCAAGTCTCCCTCTTGGCGCGTCGGCGGCGGGAGTGCCGTCCACTGTCGTGGCCACGGAGGTGGGACCCTCCCAGGATTCTGGTGGTCCCGCCTTCAGGGCTATGAGGAGTGCGTTAGCCAAATCTTCCTTGGCTACCTCCACGGTTTCTCCAGCTCCTTCCCTGCATACCGAGACTGGGTCTTTGGCAGTCCCCCTGTCCTTAGACAGCAGAGCCCCGGGGCCTGAGGTTACCCCCACTGGGGTTTCTCCCCCTCCTGGAAGTCCTTCTGAAGCCTCTTTGGAAGAACCTCCCAGGAAGAGATCGTGCAAGAGGAAGCACGTTGACTCCCCTGATGAGTCTCTTACATCAGGCACTGATCTCGATGATGCAGAGGGGTCCCCTAAGTCGTCCTTGGATGATGTCTCCTTTGCAGACATCCTGGAAGCCCTGAAACAACGAGGCGGCTGGCAGTCCAAACCTCCCTCTGCTGATAAGTCGGTGTTCCTGAAAGCCTTCGGAGCTCAGCCCTCTGCCTCCTGGGTGTCTCCGCCCTTCGATGAGCTCTTGGATTTGATCTGTCGAAGGACGTGGGAACACCCAGACTCTGTGGAACCGGTGCCTGCTCGTCCGAATAAATTCCTCTCGGCACCCCCTGAAAAAGAGTTTCTGACTAAGGGTGTGGCTGTAGATGCCTTGGTGGTGGCATCTGCTACCCAGCAAGATGTAGCAGAGGCTTCGACGTCTGTCCATCCTCCTAATAAGGAGTCTAGGAGCATGGATCGGTACGGGAAGCGCACCCTCAGTTCAGCGGCCTTTACATTGAGGTCCTTGAACTACCTTACGCACTTTACCAGATTTCAGAGGGATCTGATTAAAGAATTATCCGATACCCTCTTGGGTAACCTGCCTGAGGAGCTGGCCCAGATGGTTGGCTCTCAGCTGGCTACAATGTCGTCCATCTCAAACTCGTCCATGAGGCTCATTTCTTATGCGGCCGAAGGGGCGAGTAGAGCGGCGGGTACAGGCATTGCTCTACGGAGACAAGCCTGGCTCCGCCTGTGTCATTTCGCGGAGGCCTTTAAGTCTTCCTTTGACGACGCCCCCTTTGATGGGTCCTCCCTGTTTGGACCCAAGGTAAAGGACACACTGACCCGCTGTGAACAGGAGGGTAAGACTCTGACTGCCGTAGGGGCATGATTTTCCACTCCCTTTCGGCCTTATCCCAAGGCTAAAAGAGGAGGGAAAATGTGGTTCCGTAGATCTCAGAAGCCTTACCCCTCTCAGCAGGACGATCCCCCTTCCAGAGGCAGGGGAGGGGGAAATTCTTCCGGAAGGCGCCGTCCCAGAGGCGGCAGAGGCCCTCGCAACACTGGAGACCGCAAGTCCTTTCGTGGCTCTTCAACCTTTCACAGTCCCTGAGGGATTGCCCGACTGTGCAGCTCCGGAGCCAGTCGGGGGTCGTTTCTTGAAGCACCTAAAAGCCTGGGAAGGTATCACTCAGGACCGATGGGTGCTTCGAATTATCGCCGGAGGTTACTCCATTCCATTCTCTCATCCCCCCCCCTCAGTCCAAAAAAATCCCGGACCCGCCACCCAGTCAGCGGGATACTGCAGCCTCAGAAGTTTCAAAGCTGCTGCAAAAAGGAGTCATCCAACCGGTCCCCGCAGACCAGATCGGATTAGGGACTTACTCAAGATTCTTTTTGGTGCCAAAAAAGACCGGGGACGTGAGGCCCATTTTGGACCTCAGCATCCTAAACCGTTCAGTCAGAAAGTCCAAGTTCCGTATGGTCACCCTACAAACCACTCTCCCATTGCTGGAGAAGGGTGTTTGGATGTGCTCCATAGATCTCAAGGACGCTTATTACCATATCATGGTACATCGGGCGTCCAGGAGACATCTGCGCTTCAGCCTAGGAGGCAGTCATTTTCAGTTCCGTGCGCTGCCCTTTGGTCTCACCACAGCCCCCAGGGTGTTCACCAAGTGTTTGGCAGTCGTGACTGCTCACCTGAGAAGTCTAGGATTCCAGGTGTTTCCGTATCTAGACGACTGGCTCCTAACTGCCACCTCCAGGCATCTACTACTGCAGAGCCTGCAAGCCACTATATCACTGGGCAGTTCCCTTGGAATCACCTTCAATTGGCCAAAGTCTGTGTTGCTGCCATCTCAACGAATAAGATTCATAGGAGTAGAGATAGACTCAAACCGAATGCGGGTCTATCTACCTACAGACAGAATACAAACCATACAGACTCAAGTTCGAGCCTTACTTCCCAGGTCCAAAGCTCCAGCCAGGATGGTCCTGCAGCTATTGGGATCCATGTCCGCTACGGTTCTTCTAGTCCCCTTGGCAAGGTTGCACATGAGAATTCTCCAGTGGCTCCTGTCAGCTCAGTGGTCCTTTCAGGAACTCCCTCTCAGTCACCTCATATGGATCACGGAATCTTGCAAACGGGACCTTCGCTGGTGGCTAGTACCCTCCAATTTGGATCAGGGACGACCCTTTGTTCTACCTCCTCCCGCGGCCACTTTGACCACGGACGCCTCCCAGATGGGGTGGGGGGGGGCATTCCCTGGGCAGGTCAGTCCAAGGCAAATGGCACCCGGAAGAGACCCTACTTCATATCAACATCCTAGAGATGAGGGCAGTACTTCTGTCCCTTCAAGCCCTTCACGATTATCTCCCTCAGGGCGTAATTGCCGTTCACTCAGACAACATGTCAGTTGTCTGGTACCTGAACAAACAGGGAGGGACCAGATCCTATCCTCTTTGCAGAGAAGCCATGAGAGTTTGGGAATGGGCAGTCTCGACCAAATGCTTTCTAGTGGCTACTCACATACCGGGCAAGTCCAATGTGATAGCCGACAGATTGAGCAGAACCATCCTCTCTCCTCACGAATGGTCTCTGAATATGACAGTTGCAAGTCAGATTTTCAGCAAATGGGGAGTTCCGTGTTGCGACCTCTTCGCGACTCCTCTGAATGCGAAGTGCAAAGAATTCTTCTCTCTAACCCCGGCTCCAGGGAAGAGCCCCATGGACGCACTGGTCCGTCCTTGGCCCACAGGCTTGCTTTATGCCTTCCCCCCAGTTCCTCTCCTTCCCAGGGTGATTCAAAAGGCATCTCTTTTGGGGAGCAAAATGATCTTAATTACTCCTTACTGGCCTCGTAAAGTATGGTTTCCCTACCTTCGGAAATATGCTCTGGAAGGTCCATGGTTACTGGATCAGATTCCAGACCTTTTGGTTCATCAGTCGGGACTATTCCACCAGTCCCTGCACACCTTAAAATTGACGGCTTGGCTCCTCCTCTTCCGACTATAGTCAGGAGTCATACATTGGATTCAGAGGTTGTACACATATTATCTTCGGCCCATAAGTCTGCTACAAAGAAACTGCACTCTAGCAAATGGAAAAGATTTGCTATTTGGGCTCAACTCCGGGGCCTGGACCCCATCTCTATTCCCGTGGCAGAAGTACTAAAATTTTTAACTTCTCTTTTCAATCAAGGCTCATCAGTCTCTACCATCAAAGTCCAGTTGGCAGCGATTTCCAATTTTCACGAATCCATAAACCCACCTTTAATGAGCAACAGATTGTGTAAGACCTTCTTGAAAGGTGCTGCTCTATTAAGACCTCCGATTTCTCATCCTGCACCTCCATGGGATCTCGATATAGTGTTACGCGCCTTGACTTCCTTCCTCTTTGAACCGGCAGCTACATGTGATCTAAAGTTTCTTTCATGGAAGACAGCTTTTCTGGTGGCAAATACTTCTGCCAGAAGAGTTTTCGAGCTTCAAGCTTTGTCGGTAAAACCCCCGTACTTGGTTTTCCACAAAGACAGAGTATCTCTCAGGCCAAATCCTTCCTTTGTCCCTAAAGTTTGTTCCAGTTTCTGCTTACAACAATCATTGGAACTTCCAGTCTTCTTTCCAAAATATTCTAACAAAGTGGAATTCATATTCCACACACTAGATGTCCACAGGCAGTTGCGTTTTTATTTAGACAGGATCAAACAAACAAGGAAAACTGATCAGTTGTTTGTATCCTTTGCAGACAATAAACTGGGCAAAGCTGTCACAAAGGTCACTATTGCCAAATGGATCAGGGACTGTATTACTCAAGCTTATTCTTATTCTAACAAAGAGCTTACCACCTCTGTCAAAGCTCATTCTACAAGGGCTATGGCTACTTCGATAGCATTTCATTCTAAGCTTGCCATTAGTGACATTTGTGCTGCAGCTACATGGTCTTCCCCGCACACTTTCATTTCCCATTACAAATTGGATGTGGCATCTAGAGGACGAGCTTCATTTGGTTCCACAGTGCTCAGGAGTGTTTTCCAATGAGCCACCCAGGATTTAGGTGCTAGGGACGCTGTCCCATCAGTACAGAATGTAGGCGAGATAGGATCACATAACATCTTTTAGTTATGTACTTACCATAACTTTAGATGTTTGGGATCCATCTCGCCTACATTCCTAATAACCCACCCTCCTTCCCCCTTCCTTGGAGATCAGAGGATATCAGAAGGTCTGAATCCTGTTGTTTCATCTTGAAACATCTAACAATGTTATATAAACAAGATGTGCATGTGTGCATGAATGCGGACAAACAAGATCTGGGGGATTAGTGGTGGTGCATCCTGGGATAAAGACAGCTCAGCCAATAAGAGGCCTCGCTCTATAGCATAAGCGTGCCGAGTCGGAGCCGAGGGATCGGCTCCGAGCCCATCAGTACAGAATGTAGGCGAGATGGATCCCAAACATCTAAAGTTATGGTAAGTACATAACTAAAAGTTATCGGAGATGACGGTTCCACTACTCGAACCCCAACGAACTCCGGCTCCAAGCAAAATGGAGTCGGAGGAGGAACATCGACAGAAGTGGATGGAGCCGACACCTGTTGAGGAGGGCTGGACAACATCTTGGCAAGTGCCTGTGACTTTAGCAACAACCTACTGAACACTCTCTCCACGTCGTGATCCGACAGCCTAGAGGATCGAGAGGAGTGAGAAGATCTGTGACTGCGCTCGCTCTGAAGCAGGGGAGACCGAGGAGCCGAATGTATCGATTCCAAAGAAGGAGACCTCAGCCTCTTGTGGCTCCGCGAAGGCTCCGAAGCTTCTGATGGAGCCGACGGGAGATAGTCTTATCGGTTCCAGCCAGAACTGAAGTCGCAGGTAGAGTCTGAACCAAAGATGGCTCCGAACTTGGAGCAGACAATTTGGTAGATTTAGGGGATTTCACAGGCTGAGTCTTGGCCGGTGAATCCTGGGGCTTTAAAAGACCCCTAAGAATAAGCTTATGCTTACGCTCCTGCAGTACTCTTGGACTAAATGCATGGCAGATGGAACAAGAGTCCTGCAGGTGCACAGCGCCTAAACAATAGACGCAAGAAGTGTGCCCATCTGTCAGAGACATTTTCTGACAGCATGAGTCACACTTCTTGAATCCACTATAGATTCTTTTGACATCCTGTAACAAGAAATACAACAATAGCTAACAAATCAAAATACAGTCTACAGAAACACAGTATACTAACAGACTAAAGCTAAAGTTTTTTTTTTTTTTTTTGATAGGAAAGCCTCTAACTCAAACGGCTAGCCTATAAAGAAAATAGAAGGAAAGCCTCTAACCTAAATGGCTAACCTGACAAGAAATAGTGGGGGGGGGGGAGAACTCTCTAAGTTAAACGAGTTCGATAAGTTAGGGAAGGAAGCTACAAATACACACTAACACAACCAAAAATAAGACTAAAAGTTAACAATAACATCTAGGAAAAAGACTATTTTTAGTAAAAAGTTCTATAAAAAAGCTTTATACGAGCCTGAGCCAGAAAAACGAAACCTCGCAGCTGAAGCGGCAAATGAGATCTGGGTAGCTATCGCTAGGCATCATGGGATAAGGGGTAGCCTCGAGCCAGTAAACAGCTCTCAAGCTATAGAAGATGGCTGAGTCGGAGCCGACCCCAACCAGCAAAAATGAAGGCGAGATAGACAACTTAACATAATATGTTCCCAATTACCTCTTTCTTTCCCATCACACCTCCAACATTTGCTGTCTACCTGAGGAAAAATTCTCTGGAGGCTACTTGGGAAATAAAATATCTATGTAAATACTTCAAAGCAAAAATCCTAAATTTTCTACATTTTGCTGCACATTTGGGAGACAAACATACATCCCCCATTGTTTGTTTGGGAATTTCTTATCCAATCTCTCTTCCCAATTCTTTCTACCCTCCTCTGATTGATTCTTATAGTTATCATAAAATATTTTATATGTCACTAATAATTCCCACTCCAACACTTTCAAAAAGAACTTACGAACTGTCTAGCTAATTGCTGGATCTGCCCTCATCATGACCCCACATAAACCCTTCATTCTTCCTCTTCAACCTACTTTCATTTCCCCTACTCTTTTTCCCCAAACTCTTACTGATAATCTCATCTAATGCTTTTAATCTCTCTCCCCATTTATTTCTAACAACTCTCACAGGCGGTCTTGATTAAACAGTTTTACATTTTATTTTTTCTCACAGTAAAAAAATATGAATTTTTTGCATATGACAATTTTTTGCTTTTTTGATTTCTAAATTATGCAACATCATATCTACTGCTATCATTGTTCTTGGTCGTTTATACACCATTACAGTCACCATTTTTTAATTACTGTATGAAACTTTGTAATTTTGATTTTTTGATACTTTTGTGATTATTGTATGATCGTTGCTGGAGCTTTTCTCCTCGGGTCTCTACTGAAAATGGACTTTTTGCTCAGTTGGACCAACCTGGACCAACTTTCTGTTTTAGATTCTATCAAAAACTCTACCAGTGCTGGTCTTTCATTTAGGACCCCCCTATTTCTTTCTCCTCGCCTATCTATTCATATCAATCCTTGATAGGAAGGCAATCTCTAAACTGCAGTCCAAATAAATTCTTGGCATCTTCTCATTCTATTACCTTTCCCCCTCTAGTTATTTACTCATAATGCCTTGGTTCCTTTTCCAGTTTTCTCCAATAAATTCCAGCCTCCTCTTGCCTATTTTCTGTATCCTTAATTGCAGTCACCTCTATTGGCATAATATCCTTTCTCCATTCCTATGCTGGCTTAGTTCTTAGAATACTTTCTGTTACTTTATAAACATAATATTCTGTATGATTATCGTTAGTCTCCTTAAAGGTCTGTATCCAAAATCCCAGTCTCTCTTTGTTTCTTGAGCTTCCTCCGTTTCATCATCTTCTCTTTCCACTTTGAATTATAGGTTTCTGCTTGTGCTATGTACAGCAGCCTTAACTGTGTAGCTCTGAAATACCCCTTCAGATTGAGTAATCCCAATCCACCTTGTTCTTTTGGAAGAATCATCTTATCCCACTTGACTCTTGCTCTCTTTCCCTCCCAGATAAAATCCTTCAGCTCTGTATTAACTGCTCTTCACAACATATCCTCTGACTTAATAAAATATGCCTGACCTGTGTATAAAACTAAAGGGAATAAAAACATTTCACCTGCTTGCATTTTACTTTCCAAATCCATATCCATATAACAGATCTTCCAATTTCTCAGTTTTTGAATTATCTTTTGTTTAGTCTCTTCCCACATATCCTTAGCTGCCACAATGGATCATTTTCAGTTCATGCTTCTGAATACATCAATTGATCATGTCCTCATAAATATGGATATTGCTGAACCAGTTCGTGTGTGGGTACATAATTTATTGCTATTGCCTTTGTTTTAGCTTCATTAATTTTGCATCCTGAAAATATCTGAAACTGTCTGAGAATGTTCTACAACACTGCAATGCCCTTAACTGGTTTTATCAGGTATAAAATAATATCATCTGCAAACAGAGCCAGCTTTTCTTAATTACTATACCAATTATATTTCTTCTTGTCTTTGCCAACGGTTCTAAATATAATGCAAATAACAAAGGGGAAAGAGAGGAACCCACCCACTTTAAATGTCACCTCTGATCCCTCATATATCCTCCTAATCAACCTTACAATTTTATCAGGGAATGCAAATGCTTCCATTGCCTTGATCATAAAGTCCCAGCTTACTCTGTCAAATACCTTCTCTGCATCAAGACCCACGAACAGCTGTGGTATTTTCTTACATTCTGCTTCCCTCTGGATAATCAATATTCTGTTAATGTTGCCACATGTTTGCCTCCCCTCCCAAAACCACAGCGATCCACATCTATCAATTCTGGCATAACATTTGCCATTTGTTTAGCCATTATAGACATAAACGCTTTATAATCATGGCATAGTATTGAAATGGGTGTGTAAACAGCTGGATCTGATGGATCTTTACCCTCTTTACGCATTATAGCTACCACTGCTTTCTTCCAGGATACTAGTACTTCTCCTCCTCTTAAAATGTTGTTAAACAAAGCCTCCTCCCCATCTGGGTGGGGGTGGGGGGTGCAGGGGGGCTTGCCCCCGTGCAAAAACATGATGTGATGTGTAGGACTTTCATTTATCTCAGCTCCTATATGGACATCACTTGATGTGTTCGGTGACAATGTTGAATCTGCTGAACTCGTTCAGCAGATTCGACATTGTGCTGTATTATATATTTTTACTTTCATTTTTTTTCAGTGCTCTGAACAGGATATTTTTTTCCAGTCAACATTTTGATAGTAGACCATACATATACATGGAATGAAAAATGTTTAACTGTTTTCTATTAATGTATGTGCACCTATGTTTTTATTCGATATACATGAATTGAGGTATTTAACTTAAAAAAAAAAACGATGTGATTAGTGAGATGCTTCTCTCTTCATATCAGTTCTGTTTCTATGTTGCCTAATCTTCACAGTCCTTTGAATACAGCAAGAAAGACTTTGCACTGCTTGTCAGTGATTTTTCTTTCTCTTTCTTTGAGGTCCAGCAACTTTAAAGTGAGAATACTTCATTTTAAGGAGTGTAAGGAGGCTTCACCCCTATGAAATATGATTTTTGTTAAAGGTTGCATCTGCTCATCTTGTTCATGAGTTTGAGTGCACGACATCCATGTATCTTACAACAAAGCTCATGCAATATGAGGCAATGCTGCTGGGCACTTGTGATGCAAATAAGGTAAGTTGGAAAAGACATAATGGACCCATCTTTACCAGCAGTTTGGGATTTCTAATCCAGATTTGAGAATATATCTGCATATATACTGAATTTAGAAAAAAAGGTAAAAGAATGCTTTTATTTAATTTTCAGAAAAAGACCATAAAAAACAGCCTCAGTAGTAATACATTTACTTGACCTTAAATACCTCAGTGTTTACATAACCAGATATTTACTATGGTTTAACTTAAACAATCTGGAACACAATACTTGCAGTCTGGAAGGTGAAATTCCAAAATGGGTGGCAGTAATATACTTTGGCAAAAATAGTATTTCAATAACAGTTACTACATAATTCCCTTTCTATAGTCTGGTAAGATATACAAGAATTCTCACCTGTAACCTGAAGCTTGTACAGTAGCTTCTCTCCAGCTGCCTCACAAGCATACTCGCCAGAGTCTCTCTTTTCCACATTCTGTACCACAAGACGTCGAGTTTTGCCATCAGACTCTATCTTATATTTCTTGCCAGCTGTGACTTCTTTCCCATCTTTAAACCACTTCACTTCAGTTATGACATGAGACACCTCACAGCTGAGTGCAGCATTTTCAGAGATGAACGCCTTAACTTCTGTCTGAACAAAATCCTTCTTCACAAAAGCTGGTTCCTTCTCTGTACAAAATAACAAACTGATTTAGTTTATCGGTCCATATTTTTCAGAACCTGTTTAAGTAAAAACTATTAAGAAAGTCCATATTAATGTCACAGCAGTGATGAGGTGGGATCAGGATATGCAGTCAGAATGTCTTACGGGTCTTTGAGAATTCTTATGCCAGAATTCAATAAGGCTTCTTGGTCACTTTTAGCATTGAAAAAAACCCTGGACCACTCAGATTCTGGAAAACAGTGAATTACATCTGGCTGTCTTAAGTACGTGAAGCAGGTAATGGAACCTTCTAGCACAAATGTTTTTGCATGGTATCTCTCTGTAATGCTATTAGTCTAGGTGTGGGAAGAGACATTGGAAGCAATATGGTTACTTGGGGAGGAAGAGGAAAGTGGCCAAAGCAGCTAAAGGTCTGCTCTCCTAACTAAGCTTAAGAGGTGTCGGGATGCAAACTAGAGATCACCTTCTGCTGAAGGCACGGTTACCTGGTCAATCAATCACATAGTTTGGCAGACATCATACATCGTACATGTAACTGCATTAACATTCCAATGACTTCTTTGTCCACTAAGGATTACTAACATGATAGACCTCATGATGTGGCACTTGCAATGCCCAGAACAGCACCCTTTTTTTCTCACAGACCAATTTTCAGAGGAACACCATTAGATATCTCACCACAATTGTCAAAAGACCTGCCTAATAATGGGATACAACATTATACATTTTAAATTTGTAATCCACAAAAAACACACACTGCACCAAATGATGAATTTTAGGTAGTCATCCAATAGAGGCTGTCCAATTCAAAAATCCACAAGTCTCAGCCGTTCACTTCAACAGTTTATTAAAAAACACACAGCACAAAAGATATCGGATTAAGCAGTTGCAGAGACTTCAGTACAATGTAGTATTTGATTCTGATGAAGTCTCTGGATAAGAGATGAAAGCGCTTAATCCGATATCTTTTGTGCTGTGTGTTTTTTAAAAAACTGTTGAAGTGAACGGCTGAGACTTGTGCATTTTAAAAATTTGCAACCATTAAGTCCAGCCAGCATGTTACATTTTCAGTGGAATCCAGGGAAGAGAAATCTCCTGACAATTATTAACAAGTACCGCCAGTGTAACTAAGAAAAAGAACAGGCAATTTCCATTTAACTATGTAACAGTGTTACAACATAAAAATAATAGGGCACAGAAACAAGTAAGAACAAGAACCAATCATGATCAATGTATAACTTTATAATATTAATACAAATGGATACTAGCAAATGGAAATCTTATAAATGAACAATATATGACAGCAGCATTATTTCTATCTATACCAAACTACACAGCTATATTATTTGGTAACTCATCACTCAGATGAGAGACCTATAAAGAGTAGCTGTAAATGTACTAAGGAGGTAATTCAAAGTAACTGGCTGTATACTGACATCACAATGTCAGACAATTAGGTTATATCACAACTGCAAGTCTAATATTTTAAGAGATGTTAAACTGAGGATCTGAAAAAGCTTGTTGTATGGGCAGAATGTAGATTAAATGAGACTTCCCTCCACAGTTTTACAGCTATAACAGGACACCTGTAGTTTCCATACTCATCCTGGAATTTAGGGATGGACAGAATGCGGCCTAAACAGTGTCTCTGATTATGGGGGTAAAAGGTTGCATTCCAGTGTAGGATCCAGCAAAAACATTAATGAAGCTAGAAAGAAAACAGCTGCCATGTGCTGGAACCAAAAACACGATGAATAAAATACAGCTAAGAAACAAGTATATTAAAGTCAAACGTCTACTTTAAAACATATACCCAATGGCACAATGCATAAAATTGTGAGCTTTTAGATCACACATCTTTTCCTTCATCAGGCAACTTAAGCATTTTATATAAAAAACATCAATAAAAACACCAAGCTTAAATGCCAGACACCAAGTAACAGTTAATCATTACTTAGCCAATTGCCAGAGGTTTGACAGTTAGATGGTGTTATCATGATACAAGCATTTTATATTGCAATACATATTGACAGTTATTCCCTTTGTTTAGATATGGCTTCAAATATATTTATTCAAAACTCTCTTTAACTATTAAACAATATCTGCCCCCCACATTCACTTAAAAATAAAGACTTTGCCCAACCACCACCACAATTTCATAATCAAATGCCATGACTTAAAATTTGAAATTCACTTAATCTTCTCCATGTGCCTTTGTGAGATGCAATCTAATTTTATGCTTTGCGGTAGACAGGATCATAATTAAAGTCTTCACACTTGTGACAAGAATTTATACCTAAAACAATGAATAAAAAGGTCACAGAAGATTAGATTATAATAAAGTATCACAGAATAAAGTATTAGAGACACACAGGATATATGCAAATGACCCTTTAAGGGCATCAGGTATTTCAGCTACATGCCAGTTCTGAATGCCCCTGACTTTTTTCTTTTTAAGTCATTATGGACAAATTCAGGCCAATAAAGCCAAACCCCACTAGCTGTGGACATGCATGTTTCAGCCTTCTTATGGCTGTCATCATTGCTTTGTTCTTCAAAAATTACACTGGCTTGAATTTCCCAATATGTTATTACTCAGTCAGCTCGCCACTGCTCACTCCATCATCCACAAACCTGAAAACTGCCCTGCACTCTCCAACACAGTGCAACTACATACCAACCCCAGGACCCTTAGATCATCCGATAAACTTATACTCAAGGTTACAAAGTCCCATAATTACTTTGGTGACTCTCTTCTTCAAAGTAGCCAAACAGTGGAACCTACTACCCCAGAATATCTTAAGAAACACAGATTGTCATAGCTTAAGGAATACCTTACTCAACAATGGCTATGCTCCTGTAATACTCCTGGCTAGTTTCTCATGCCTTCGATCAAATGTTTTCTATTCTGCTATTTTCTTGTCTTACTTCTACCAAATGAAAATACCACAATGGTTTTTAGTTATGTATCTAATGAGTTTCATATTACTGTCTGTAGTAAGACTTAAGAAATAAAGAAGTTATGTACTCACCATAACGTTCCATGTTTGTTGTCCATCTCGACATTCATTCTTACTTGGATGGGTTCAGAGCCGATTCTCGACTCTGACTTGGCCGAATGCACAGCTGGAAGTCTCAAACTTGGCTCGTGGCAAGGTAGGTATCCCATGATGCAGTGGTGCAACTCTCCAGATCTTGTTTGCTGCTAACATACTAATGAGTAATATATATAGGTATGACCCCATGTCAAGGAGAAACAAACAGAGACAAGGAGCTCATGTAAAAGAGGAAAGATCACCACCAGGTCTTCTAGGAGTCCTTGGACGGGGGAAGGAGGGAGGGGTCGTAAGAATGAATGGCGAGATGGACAACAAACATGGAACGTTATGGTGAGTACATGACTTCATATCTATGAACCTATGTTATGTTGTCCTATCTGACCTTCATTCTTACTTGGATGGGACAGTGTCCCTAGCACCTTTTTCCTGGGTGGCTCATGAGAGTACACCTTTCAGCACAGTGGAACCAAAGGAGGCCCTGTCCCTGGAGGCCAAATCCACTTTGAAATGAGTGATAAACGTATGAGGATTGGCCCACGTAGCCGCAGCACAAATACTGTCCATAGACATTCTGACCTGAAAGACAGAGGATGTAGCTAATGCTCTGGTTGAATGACCTCTAATTCTGAATGGTAATTTTCTATTACTGGCAGTATAGATAAAGGTGATACAACTTGAGAGCCAACTTGAAAGGATGACTTTAAAATACTGGCATACCCTTTTTTGCCTCAGAGAAGGAGATGAATAACTAATCAGATTTCCTGAAGTCTTTAGTTCTATGCAAATAGAATCTGAGCTGTCTATGCACGCCCAATTGGTGGAGTTTATACTCTGCCTTGTTGCTATGGTTGGGGAAAAACACAGAGAACTCAATGGATTGATTGATATTGGATTGAGAGCAAACCTTAGGTATAAAGGATGGATTATTTGTAACGATACCCTATCCTTATGAAAGATCAGATATGGAGGTCTGATTGATAGTGCTTGCAACTTTGAGACTCTTCTGGCAGATGTTACAGCTGCTAGAAAGACGGTCTTCCAGGAAAGAAATTTGAGGTCACAAGATGAAGAAGGCTGGAATGGTGGCAATGTTAGTTGAGATAGGACAAAATTTAAATTCCAAAGAGAAAGTGGTTCTTTAAAAGGAGGTCTCAATAAGGAAGTGCCTTTTAAAAATGCATTACACATCCTGTGTAACATTAAGTTAGGAGAATGGTCACCAATGTGGAAATCCGAAATTGCAGCCAGCTGAACTCTGACAGTTGCTGCAGCCGAGCCTTACTGGAAGAGTTCTGCCAGAAATTCTAAAATGGACTGAACAGGCGGAGAAAAAGGGTCAATGTTTCTATTTTGGGCCCAGTGAGAAAATCTTTTCCACTTGCTAGTATATAGTTTTCTAGTAGAAACTTTATGAGAGGACATCAATATGTGTGTGACTGCTGGAGTGAAGTTTTGAAGCCTGACTAAATTGGGAAGTGCAGCAGCCATGCTATCAAGTTAAGGGTGTGGAGAGAAGGATGAAGTGCTCCTGACATATATGTCAGAACGTCTGGAACTGGGTCCAGAATCCACGCCTTCTCCTGAAGATGAGGCCACACTCCTGAAGATGAGGCCACAGGAAGGGGAACCAAATCTCCCAAGGCCAATATGGAGCAATGAGAATCATCCTGCTTCCCAAGGAATTTTATTTCTGGACTATTTGGGTATTAGGGGAAATGGGGAAAGCATAAAGAAGTCCCAAGGGTAATCGTGTATAAGTGTGTCTCTCAGTGTCTCTCCCATAGGGGGAATTAGGGCAAAGTAGCTGCTGCACTTGGCATTCACAGGAGTGGCAAAAAGATCGCAGCAAGGCTGACCCCACTTACGGAAAATCTCTTTCAATATGTTCTGGTTCAGAGACCACTCGTGAAGCATTAATACTGCCCTGCTGAGCTTGTCCGCTATCACACTGGATTTTCCCGGGATGTGCATTGCTACTAGAAAGCGCTGGAAAGAAATTGCCCATTGTCAAACTCTCAGAGCCTCGAGACAAAGTGGATATGATCTGGTTCCTCCTTGTTTCCTTATGTACCAAACCAGTGACATATTGTCTGACTGTATTGCAATCGTCCCTACTGGAAGAGAGTTGTGGAGTGCTTGCAATGCCAGAAGCACTGCTCTCATCTCTAGAACATTGATATGCAAGTGGGCCTCGTGGTCTTGCCATGTACCTTGGACTTTCCTTCCCAGATAATGCCCCTCCCACCCTATCTGGGAAGCATCTGTGGTCACCGTAGCAACAGGCTCTTGAGGAATAAAAGGTCTCCTGATAGTCACATGGCTGGACTGAATCCACCACCATAGGTCCTTTTTGCATGACGCTGTTATTATGATCAGGTGGGAGATAGGAGGTTCTTGAAGCAACCACTGGGAGAACAGGAGCCATTGAAGGATTCTCATATGCATCCTGGCGAGAGGAACTAGTGTTATGGTTGAAGCCATTATCCCTAGAAGTTTCAGAACTACCTTTGCCTTTACCTTGTTCTTTGGAAGAAGGTGAAGTATTTGCTGTCTGAGAGCTGAAATTCTGTCAGCTGGAAGATGTGCCATCATGGAAACAGTGTCTAGGTTTGTGCCTATAAAGGTAATATGTTGACAGGGCAACAGCAGATTTTTGTAAATTGACTGTTACATCTAACAGCACAGATTTCCAATGTCACATTCCTGGCCTGTTGGAGTAGATGTTTGGCAGTGGCAGTTAGGAGCCAGTCGTCCAGATACAGAAACACCTGGAATCCAAGACGTCTTAAGTGAACCATAACTACTGCCATACATTTTGTGAACTCTCTGGGGGCTGTACTGAGACCAAAGGGCAGAGTTCGAAACTGATAATGACTGGCTAGCAGCCGGAAGCATATGTGACTCCTTGATGCTCTGTCCATTTTTATGTGGTAGTACACATCTTGGAGGTCTACTGAGCACATCCAATCGTCTTTACCTAAGAAGGCAAGTATTGACTGCAGTGTCACCATTCGGAACTTTGACATTTTGACAGATTTGTTTAACTTGCTGAGATCCAATATGGGTCTCCAGTCCCCAGTTCTTTTTGGCACCAAAAAGAATCTTGAGTAAGATCCGAATCCTGTTTGGTCTACAAGGACGTCTTGGTTGACTCTTTTGTCCAGCAACTTTTGGATTTCTATAGTTGCTTGCTCCCTTAGACTGGATGGAACATCTGAGATTGTTCTGATTTGTGGGACAGGATGGCAAATGGGAATGGAATATCCTCTGGATATTATGCTTTGTACCCACCTGACTTTTGTGATACTTTGCCAGGCTTCTGGGTACAAAGACAAATGTCTCCTGACTGCCTCCAGAGTAGAGAAAGCAGGCCTCCTTTCAGGAGCGCTGATAGGGACGTTTGTGAAAGGAATCATGGTCACCCTGGTTTTGCAGACCCCTCTGCCTCCAGGACGACGTCTATCATTGTTGCCTCCCCCTCTGCCCCTGGGGAAGGATTCACGTTGTGCATCTTGGAAAGCTCCCTGGGATCTTTTGAACCACATTTTTCCACTCTTCTGACCTTTAGGGTAAGGTCTTGAAGGTACTGAAAAACGTACTCCATGGCAGAGAAAGTTTTCCCTTCCTGTTCGCATCTGGTGAGTGTGTCTTTTGCTTTGGATCCGAAAAGTGAGGAAACATCAAAAGGGGTGTTAGTAAAGGTAGACCTAAAAGGTTCTGCAAAATTATACAAGGGCACCCAAGAGTGTCTTCTCAAGGAAACCCCTGAACCCGCTGCCCTACTCGCTCCATCCGCTGCATAAGATATCAGTCTCATGGAGGAGTTGACGATAGACTTTAAGGTGGACAGCTGGGAGGAGACTTTCTCTGTCACCCCTGCAGTTAATTAACCTTGTAGAGTGTCTCCTAGTTCTTTCAGAAGATCTCTTTGCAGCCTTGTAATGTGTGTGAGGTAGTTCAGCGATCGGAGTGTAAAAGTCACTGACGAAAAGACACGCTTCCCGTAACTGTCCATCATTCGAGAATCTTTGTTCGGAGGATGAACAGATGAGGATGTCTCAGAAAGTTCCTTCATGGTGGCTGCTGCCACCACCATAGCATCTACAGGTACACTTTTTGTAAGAAAATCTTTTCCAGTAGGGGCTGACAAAAACTTGTCTGGTCTCCGAGGGACTGGTTCTGTAGTGTCAGGAGACTTCCATGCCTTTCGACTGACTAAGTCCATTAGCTAATCGAAAGGCGGAGACACCCTGGAGGCTGAAGGTTGAGATCCAAAGGCCTTCAGGTACACCTACTCCTCATCAGAAGGGTTGATGCTTTTCCAGCCGCCTCTATGCTTTAGGTTCTCCAGGATATCTGCACATGAGATATCTACAGAGGACAACCGTGGGGACCCTTCTGACTCCTCGAGGTCAGTGTCTGAGGTGACAGATTCATCATTGGAGTCTATATGCTTCCTCTTTCACGTCCTCTTTTGAGGGGGCTCATTAGAAGGGTATTCAGGGGAGGCGTTGGAAGAGAGGGGTTTGTCCAATGGGGGTTCCCGAGGTTCTGAATCTCTACTGTCTTGTGGATGGGGTGGTGCCGAGACAGTCGTAGGTGCCTTGGGGGGACGAATGCCAGTATCCCTATGTAGAGCTGTAGAGGGGGACAGCACACTCCTCATCAGCTTGAAAGCAGAACCCACTGATTCAGAGGATATCTCCGGCTCTGAGGAGACAGGACACCCCTGGCCCCAGAGAGACCGGCTCCGAGGCTGATGTAGGAGCTGAGCTCACCCGAGCCAACGCACCGATAGGCTCACTACTCTAGAAGTTCAGGTCCGAATGTCCCCCCCGGGGCTGACCGGAGAACCTCGGCTCCCAGACACCCTGGACAGCACCGATAGTGTCGGAGCAGATATCGGCTTTGTAATCTCCAGAGGGGGTCCCGGAACTGACAGTTCTACAATAAGCGGTACCAGGCACTCCAGGTTCAAAGATCCAGCTTGGCTCGGAGGAGGAACAACAGTGGATGTAACAGTCTTGGAAGGCTCTGAGACCTGCTGGTTCAGAGAAGGAGAACAATTTAGCTAGTGCCAGTGACTTCAAGAGTCTGCACACCACCCACTCCACGTCACCATCAGATAGGCTCCTAGTGGACCTGGAGAATAGAGATGGTGAACAAGATCTCTCCAAAATGGGAGATCTCAAGGTATGGGAGATCAGTGGAATATCAATGGACTGGTTCCGAGACACGGAATCTTTCGGCTCCAAAGACCTTGGGGCCGAAGAACCAGGTTTGTCAATACTGATTACCTCCATCAGTTCTGAGACCTGTGGAGACGAGGAGGAAGATGTCTTAGAAATTTCAGATAATTTTTCAGGGGGCTCGGACTGAACTGAAGAGACAGGAGATGGCCTTTTAGATGGTTTGTCCCTCTTAGAAGAAGAAGAAAAGGACGACAAAGAAGAAGCACTCTGTATAGCTTCCTCAAAGGTTGGTTTCAAGAGCCTCTTGAAAATCAGTTTGTTTTTCCTCTCCTGTAACACACGTGCACCAAAGGAGTGGCAGAAAGTGCAATTCTCCTGGAGATGGATAGTTCCTAAACAATATACACAAATGACATGTCATAGGTTCATAGGTAGATACTAGGCTATCTGCCCTAGGGCATTTATAAGCCTAGCCAGAGTATATTTGGCTTCCGCCTCCCTATTAGATTAGCCTACTGTGCCTCTTTAAAGTAGGTCACAGAAGGTACCCTTTTAAGATTAGTTTACTGTGCATCTGTATAGCAGGGACTGTCTAGCAGGGACATGTCCGTCTGTAATAGACATTTTCTGGGTACATTTCTGACATTTTTAAAGCCTGAAGGCTTATGCTCTTTCTCCCTGGTGTCTTTAGACATGTCTGGAAGAAAAGAACGACCTAAAAGGATTACAAACAGCAAATAAACGCAGTCCACTATAAACACACACTATCTTAACAAACACTGCACATCTAAGAAATATAATTAGAAAAACTAGCTTTGCTATTAGTAAAAACGAGCACTAAAACCTCTAATTTAAACGGACCTAGACAGTTTAAGTGGAAGACAGAATACAGTAACAATTACACTACTAGCATTCTAATTAAAACAGGCAATTAGCTCTCTAATTTAAACAAGCTAAGTAACTAACTAGCTAACTAAGAGTGTAGAAAAAATCAACACACAACACTACAGGTATTTTA
Source organism: Protopterus annectens (assembly GCF_019279795.1). Classification (NCBI taxonomy): domain Eukaryota; kingdom Metazoa; phylum Chordata; order Ceratodontiformes; family Protopteridae; genus Protopterus; species Protopterus annectens. Next base: position 1,850,076,970 of record NC_056731.1, read on the forward strand.
ACAAAGCACCACTACATTAATTAACTACGGGATACAAGGGCAAGCCTGCGAAAAAAATGATGGCCAAACAACAGCACACAACAGCAGAAAAAAAGAGATAAACTAAGCTACACACTAAAGCTAAGGTATCACAGCACACAATACACTAACTAATGTAGAAATCCTAAATAGTTTAAGCTAAGAAAACGTAAAAGACAAAAAACTTAGCCATGGCCAAGAAGAGCACATCCAACATCGTAAAACGGCAAATGAAATCTGGAGAGTTGCACCACTGCATCATGGATATCTTACCACGAGCCAAGTTTGAGACTACCAGCTGTGTATTCAGCCAAGAACCCATCCAAGTAAGAATGAAGGCAAGATGGGACAACATAATATGTAATGTTTTCTGTTTTACATTCCCCTTTTTGTAAGTTGTGATTGTTGGCAACTGTCAAACTTTTTGTATATTGTTTGTAAATCTTTTAAAAATCTTTGTAATCTTTTTGTACTATTCTTATGGAGCTTATCTCCTCGGGTCTCCGCTGAAAATGGGCTACTTGCCTAGTTGGACTCTACCCGGTTAGCAAATGTAAAATAAATAAATAAATTAAATATATTTGCATATATCCCATGTGCCTCTAACATAAGAGGCTTAAGGAACCACACAGAGGAATCTATACCTCTCAAATTCTTTGCTAAAGAATTCTGGACAAGGCCCAAAATCAGACACAATTTACAAATACTACTCTAATTCATTTAAAAGGTTAACAGAACAACATGTTTTGCATAAATATGCATTTTCTGAACAAAAAATACTATGAAACATTAGTGTCTGTCAAGATACTTGGACATTGTTAACCTGAGCAGTGGTTTTGAAAGGGAGAGATGAGAAGTATGCAGGAACCCTGCATTATCTATGCAGAGTTAGAGACCACCAAATGTAAAGGATCTGGGAAATGGGGTGCTGTCTATTTATCTATCTATCAGTACCTACAAACTCTCTCTCTGTATATGTGTGTGCATGCACGTGTGCGTGCGTGTGTGCATATGTGTGATTATTTAAGGAATAGTTGTCCACAACAGTACTCAAAAATGTTATAGTTGGTCACAATTAATTACTCCAGCTGTCAAACAGATTATACACTGTACCAAAAGTGACTGCAAAAGCAAGTCTAAAAGCTCTGCTTTAGAGATCTTTACACCAATAACCCAACTTAAAAGGAAGAAATAAACACAGTCAGAATGCTGAAACTTTCTCCCATCACACATTACACCGTAAGCAACTGCTACAGCAAGCCTAATAGTTTTGCATTTGTGATCACTGCATAAACAGCCTAATCTAACACAAATCACATTTACACAAACATTCACCTTCTATAAGCTTTCCCAAAGCACATAAACACAACAAACTTCATCAACATGTTCAAAAATCTGCATTTACATGAAGGGGCCCTGAATCCACACTCCCTTATTTACATATATTTACTTCATGATACCTTCAATGGCTATATGTCAACCACAGTAGGGTCTACTAAAGCAAATATTGCTGGAATTAAAATTCAGCTGAATGTGACAGCTGAAAATCAGGTCAATTAAATGAGGCGATGACATTTGACTTACACATACGTGTGTGTGTGTGTGTGTGTGTGTGTGTGTGTGTGTGTGTGTGTGTGTGTGTGTTTAAGCTATTTGGACACTGTCAGCCTGAGCAGTTGTCTGAATAGCTTATAAACACACACACACAGACACACACACACACACACACACACACACACACACACACACACACACACACGATAGATATAAAACCAGAACAGGTGGGGGGTACAGCCTCCCACACCCCCCCCAACTATATATACTAACTCCAGGATTGCACTACAATGGGCAAAAGGTATAGTACAGTTGTGTACCTACCATAAATGTAGATGTTCGTGTGTATTCACTGTTGCAGTCATTACTCTTGGGTTATCCTGCTGGCAGGCTACCCGCAGTTGGCCTGAATTCCAAAGTCTTGGTCTGGCGTTGGTTGCTGTCGCCTCTCCCCTGACGTCAGTGCGCCAGGGGTATAAAAGATGCAGCCGACGCCATTTTCTTCAGTTTTTCTTGTCCCAGATGTCAGGTGCCCCCAAAAGGGTAGGCTAAATAAATTATGCCAATAAACACGCATGCAGTAAAGTAAACATTTCCTTCATCTACAAGCAAATACACCACATAGGTTGTATAGAATAGAGAAGTACAGATAAGACCCAGCAAAAGAAAGGCGGATGGTGGGAGGGTAAAGTACAGTTTTGTACCTACCATAAATGTAGATGTCCGACAGACATGCAACTGCAGTCGTAACATATGGGTTGTCCTGCCTCAGGCAGCCCTTGGTCGGCCGGATTCCAAAGTCTGGGTCCGACGTCGGCTGATGTCGCATTTCTCTCTGACGTCAGAGCGGCTGGAGTACATAAGCATCAGCCAACGCCATTTTCTTCAGTGTTTCTTGCCCCAGATGCTAGGTGCCCTCCAAGGAAGGCTGTAATCAAATTGGAAGACAAAAACAGGATTCCAAACAAATAAATGAGCAATAAAACAAATACACCATAACAGATATCCCCAGCTAAGAGAAACAGGGATAGGAGTGGACCCTAGGCATAGAGGGGTATGGAGGGTGGGAAAATCCGACTGCAGTTGCATGTCTATCGGACATCTACATTTATGGTAGGTACAAAACTGTATTATGTCCTTCAAGAATGCAAGTGCAGTCATAACATGTGGGTAGAATACCATAGCTTAGCTGGGGGAGGAGGAATGCTCTAGGAGAAAGATGGTGTGGCAATCAAACCCTGCAGGACTGCCGAAGCAAAGCCTGCTCTGGATCTGGAGTATAGAGGGAGATTGTAGTGTTTGGAAAATGTATGCACGGAGCTCCATGTAGCAGCTTCTAGAATGTCCTTAGTAGGCACCCCTCTTAAGAATGCTGTAGAGGTGGCTGTAGCTCTTGTGGAATGTGGTCTGACATTGGCTGGAACAGTCTTTCCATGAAAGGAGTAACAGAATCTGATGCAATGTCCAATCCATTTTGAAATAGTCTGTTTTGAAATTGCTTTTCCTTGTACTGCAGGGGCGTAAGCTACAAAAAGTTGTTCAGACTTCCTACTAGCCTTGGTTCTGTCCAGGTAGTAACGAAGTTGTCTGTGGATGTCCAAGGTATGCAACAGTCTTTCCCCCTTGTTCTCAGGATTGGGGAAGAAAGCAGGCAGATGAATGGCTTGATTTAAAGAAATCTTAGATACCACCTTTGGCATAAAAGTAGGGTTGGTCCTTAATGAAACCCTGTCTCTGTGAAAAATAATGAAGGGTGGTATTGCCATTAGGGCCTGTAGCTCCGAAACCCTTCTTGCTGATGTAATTGCCAACAGGAAAGCTGTCTTCCATGAGAGAAATTGCAAGTCAACTGAAGCTGCTGGCTCAAATGGAGGTAGAGTCAGTTTTTCTAAGACAAAATTGAGGTCCCAGGCTGGAACTGGGGCCTTTCTTGGTGGTTTAATGTTCTTGATTCCTCTGAGGAATTGCCTTAGTAAAGGGTGTGAAAAAACAGGAGGATAAGCGTTGTATCTAGCTGAAATAGCAGATGCATGTATCTTTATGGAAGAATATGAGAGTCCGTTCTTTAACATATCTGCCAAATATTCCAAGATGAGTGGGATGTTCAACAATGATGCATCATGTCCCTTGCTGGTATTCCAATTGCTGAATCTTTTCCACTTTGCTAAATAAACCCTTCTGGTGGATGGTCTTCGAGCCTCTGTTAGTATCCGCTGTACTTCCTTGGAGAGAGATAGGCTGAAGTTATTTATGGGATCTCCCAGGATGTTAGCTGCAGTGTCTGTAGATTTGGATGCACTGTTTCGAAGTTGTATTGAGTCAGAAGTAGAGGCCATTGGGGAAGGGCCCACCTCCTGGTGTGACATATGCTCCGTAGTAATGGGTACCAGTGTTGTCTTGGCCAGTCCGGAGCTATTATGATTCCCTTGGGTCTCTCTGCTTTGATCTTTAGTAATACTGAGGTCATCAGTGGCAGAGGTGGAAATGCATAGATTGTTAGGGAGTTCCAGTTGAATGAGAGGGCATCTATTTTCCAAGCTTTTGGATGGTATGTCCTTGTGCAGAATTTTGGTAGAAGATGGTTGAGATGAGAGGCAAATAGGTCCACTTCTGGCTTGCCCCATGTCGAAGTGAGTTGTCTGAAGGCCTTCGGATGTAACCTCCACTCGTGTGGGTCTGTGAAATTCCTTCTTAGGCTGTCCGCCAACACATTGTCTTTTCCTGGGACAAACTGGGATTGTAACTGGATGTTTAGGCTCAGTGATTTCTCCCAAAGATGCATTGTCAGTCTGCAAAGGGGGTAACAGTGGGTGCCCTCTTGCTTGTTTATGTACCACATCACAGTGGTGTTGTCTGTCCGTATCAGTAAATGGCCTTGCTGGAGTTGGTGTTGAAAAGCCTCGATGGCATGCATTACTGCCAGCACTTCCTTTTGGTTTATATGCAGATGTGTTTCCTTTGGAGACCATTGTCCTTGTATACACCTGCCTTCCATGTGCGCCCCCCATCCAAGGTCTGAGGCGTCTGTGGTCATGGTCTGTGTTATCTGTGGTTTTTTGAATGACATACCTGTGTTTGCCTGGCTCACCGAGGCCCACCATAGGAATTCCTTTTGTAGGCATGGAATGAGCGGTATGATTTTCTCCAAGTTGTTGCTGTGTTGAGACCAAATACTTTTTAGGTACCATTGAAGCTTTCTCATGTGTAGTCTTGCTAATGGAACCATGAGAATTCAGGATGCCATGTAACCCAGGACCTGTAGGAATCTCCTTGCAGTCATCTGGGTGAGCTTTGCTAAACCTTTGAAGTAATGAGTTAACTTCTCTTGCTTGTCTTCTGTCAGGTAAGCCATCTGAGAGGCTGTGTCTAGTTTGACTCCTAAGAAGATTATTTGCTGGGATGGCTGCAGTCTTGACTTTTGGAAGTTGACTGTGTATCCCAGAGCTTGAAGTAATCGTATGACATAATCCAGGTTTTTTGTCAACATCAATTTGTCGTCCGCTTGTATGAGGCAGTTGTCCAGGTATGGGTAAATTTGTATCCCCTGGAGCCTGCAATGAGCAATTACTGAAGCCAGGCATTTTGTGAATACTCTGGGCGCAGTAGATAAGCCAAATGGCAATGCTGAGAATTGATAATGCTCTGGCCCTGCAAGAAATCTGAGGTATCTTCTGCAGCTGTGTCTGATAGGGACATGCAGGTATGCCTCCTTGAGGTCCAGAGTAATCAGCCTAAACCCCTTGCCCAGCATGGGAAGAAGTTGCTGTAGAGTCAGCATTTTGAACTTTGGTACTATGAGAAAGGTGTTTAATGCGGACAAGTCCAGTATTGGTCTCCATTGAGATTCTTTTCTTGGAACAAGGAACAGTCTTGAGTAAAACCCCTGGTCTTGTTCTTGTTGTGGAACTCTTTCTATTGCTTTCATCCGAGTCAGCAGAGTGATTTGCTTGATAGCCTCTGCCCTCTGGTTTTGTGGTAGGTTTGGCATGCCTTGTTTTCTTTGTAAGGTATGAAAATGAAACCTGTACCCTCGGTCTATAATGTCCAAAATCCATTTGTCCTTTGTCAGTCTGTGCCAATTTTCTGCAAACAGAGATAATTTCCCGCCCAAGGGAGCTTCTATTTGTTCCCTGGTAGGTGGTAGTAGAGGAAGGTCATTGAGATTGTGGTTGTGGGGCAGGTGAAACCCCTGCGTCACTTCTTTGGTTTCCTGGCTGCCATTGTCGTCCCCTGTAAGGGCCTCTGTATTGGCCTCTTCCTCGGCCACGTCTGTTCTTACCCCTTTGAAACTTTTCTGTATTAGGAAAGGACCAGTTTTTAGAAGGCCAATTCCTACTGAATCTGGGGGGTTGAACCTGGAGAAAATCTTTCACTGTCTGAACTGATTTTGCTTTTTCTTCGATGGTCTTTAACACATCCTTAGCACTGGCACCAAAAAGCTTGTTCTTTTCCAAAGGTGCATCCAGAAGTTTTGCTTTTACATGATCTGGTAGAGGTTGATCTTTTAACCAAGCATGTCTACGAATGACTGCCCCTGTCATAGCTGCCCTACATGAAGCTTCCAGTGCATCATATCCACACTGCAGGAAGTGATTGCTTACTTGCTGAGTGTTATGTACAGCTTCCTGCAAAGTCTTCCTGTCTAAAGGATCAGGAGTGGCTAAAGTTTTTGTAAATCTTCTAAAAGGTAATCCTGATATTGTAACATATGAAAAGGCAATTTAAAGCTCTCATAGATAAGGTAGTGGATGTGTAAACCTTTTGCCCCATCTCTCTAATGATCTAGCCTCCCTGTTGGAGGGCAATGGATTTTAGAGGTGGAGGCTGAAACTCCTTTAGGCCCCTGTGAAATAGTTTCCAAATCAGCAGAATGGGCCCTGAATAAATGGGAATGAGTTTCTGGGACCCTGTAATACCTGTCTGGCTTGGCTGGAGCAGGAGGAAGAGAATCAGGGGTAGCACTAGAGTCAGAATATAAATCATCCAGAACATCAAGTACAGGAGGAATAGCTAAGGGCCTGTGCTGGGGCTTCTTAAGGAAAGTCCTCAGGCGTTTCCTAGAATCAGAATATTCCTGACCTTGCCACTTGAAATGCTCCCGCATGGTGTGCAGAACTTCCCCAAAAGAAATATCCTCTGGAGGGGAGGCCGAGGGGATGGAATCTTCTGTGTCCGAGTCCTCATAGGTCTGGAAGAGCTCTTCCTGGCTATCAGAATGGACAGAGCCCTCAGAATCTTCATCTGAAGGAATAGGTTCAGAGGTTTCAACCCGGGGCCTTTTATCCGAAGGAGGCTGGGATCCTCTCTCAGGATGGGCCTGTGAACCTCTAATCATGGAAATTAAATCAGCAGCCATGGACATAATTTGTGTCTCTGGGGTAGGCTGAGGTAAGGATTTAGAAGCAAGATGCTTTGTTTTGCTGGCTGCCTTAGCCCTAGTGTAGGCCTTAATAGACATGGCCATAGGAGGCCTGGCAGCTCCACGTGCAGGAGTGACCTTGTCTACAGCAATGGTCTCGGGCATTTCCTCGGTTTCGGTATCCGGAGGAAAATCGATAACTGGCGTCGGAGGGATGTCCGGAATCGGAGTCGTCGGTAATGCGGTGTCTTCGGTTCGGAGCGGTGGAGAGACCGTCTCAGAGGGAACCGGAGCACTCGCGCTAGGTTTTGGCGTGGAGTCGGTGGTAGACGCGGGCCAAGGGTGTCGGTCCCGGTCCTTTCGCTTTTTGGGAGTATGCGATGTCGGAAGATCCGACGGCATGGTGTAAGCAAATTTATCGGCGAAAAAGTCTTCAGCGAACTCTGCCCGGCGCCTGAGAGTGCGCTTGTTGAAGCGAGCACAGGCTACACAGGCCGAGACGTCGTGGTCGGGGCCCAGGCAAGGAAGACAGTAAGAGTGGAAATCCTTATGAGGTATTTGTTTACCACAAGAAAGACAATTGTTAACTTTTTCAGTTATTTCTGACATCAGCCGAGGCAAGAAAAGGTCCCCAATGGGGTACTTAGCTTTTTTGATGACTTCAGGATCGAAGAATACAGGAGCTGACCGACCGGCACTTGCGAACTGCTTCTGCTTCGGGCACCACGCGGCAAGAAAGACTGAAGAAAATGGCGTCGGCTGATGCTTATGTACTCCAGCCGCTCTGACGTCGGAGAGAAATGCGACATCAGCCGATGTCGGACCCAGACTTTGGAATCCGGCCGACCGAGGGCTGCCTGAGGCAGGACAACCCACATGTTATGACTGCAGTTGCATTCTTGAAGGACATCCTGGATTGCAACAGTGAATACACTTGAACATCTACATTTATGGTAGGTACATAACTGTACTATGTTCATCGTGTTTCACTGTTGCAGTCATTACTCTTGGGTTGAATCCCAAAGCTGAGGATGGGTGGCTGGGCTAAATAAGATTAGGAGAGGCTATGAGGTCCTGCAGAACTACAGTGGCAAAGCCTGCTCTGGATTTAGAGTAGAGAGGTAAGTGGTAGTGCTTTGTAAAAGTATGTACTGAACTCCAAGTTGCAGCCTCTAAGATGTCTTTGGTTGGTACTCCTCTGAGGAAGGCTGCTGAAGTGGCTGCTGCTCTGGATGAATGTGGTCTAATGCCCTTAGGCACTGATTTGCCATGCTGTGAGTAGCAGAAACGAATGCAATGGCCTATCCATTTTGAAATAGTCTGTTTTGAGATAGCCTTTCCTTGTGATCCTGCAGCATATGCCACTAAAAGTTGCTCAGTCTTTCTGAAAGCTTTAGTTCTGTCCAAGTAGAAGCATAGCTGTCTGTGTATGTCCAAAGAATGCAGAAGTCTCTCACCCTTGTTCTGTGGGTTTGGATAAAAAGTAGGCAAGTGAATGGTTTGGTTAAGGGCCACACTGGACACCACCTTAGGCATAAATGTTGGGTTCGTCCTCAGCGAAACCCTGTCTGGATGGAAAATGATAAAAGGTTCCACAGCCATGAGTGCCTGTAACTCCGAGACTCGTCTTGCAGAGGTTATTGCTAGGAGCAGAGCTGTTTTCCAAGATAGGAATTTTATATCAGCTGTTGAGGCTGGCTCAAAAGGAGGCAGTGTGAGGTTTTCCAAGACATAATTCAGGTGCCATGCAGGTATTGGTGCTCTCCTTGGAGGTCTTATGTTTTTGGCCTCTCTGAGGTACTGCCTTATTAAAGGATGAGAAAAGATAGGTGGTTCCGTATTGTAATGGGCTGAAATGGCAGAGGCATGAATCTTAATTGATGAAAAGGACAGGCCTTTGTCCAGCATCTCAGTTAAGTATTGTAAAATCTGAGGAATATTTGGTTCAAACGTGTCAATTCCTTGTGCCTGGTTCCAAGCACAGAATCTCTTCCATTTTTCTGCATAAGATTTTCTGGTACTGGGCCTCCTGGCCTCCAAAATAACATCCATCACAGCTGTGGAGAGAGGAGTGATCTGAATGGCTACATTATCCGCCATGCTGCCAGATTTAAGGTCCTGAGTTGGCTGTGCAGGATCTGATTGTTTTGTTGGGTCAGTAAGTGAGAAATTTGAGGCAATGTCCAGGCTGGACCTTGATACAAGTTCTTTAGGATTGGGTACACCAGTGCTGGCGTGGCCAGTCTGGGGCAATCACTATCATTTTTGGCTTCTCTTGTATGACCTTTAGGAGTACCTTGGGGAGGAGAGGCAGTGGAGGAAAGGCATATACTGTTAGGTTTTTCCAGCTGAAGGATAAGGCATCCACTTTCCATGCTTGCTTGTGATAAGTCCTTGTGCAGAATCTCTGTAGTTGGCGGTTGTGAGGGGAGGCAAATAGATCTATGTCTGGGCATCCCCATTTCCTTGTTATGCTGAAGACTTGTGGATCCAGTTTCCACTCGTGGGGATCCATGAGGTTTCTGCTTAGTTCATCTGCCAGAGTATTTATTTTTCCTGGCAGGAATTGTACTTGCAGGTGAACTTGATAAGTCAATGCTGTGTCCCACAAAGTCATGGCTTGTCTGCAGAAGGGGTAGGAATGTGTGCCTCCCTGCCTGTTTATGTACCACATGACTGTAGTATTGTCCGTCTTTATCAGTAGTTGTCCTGGATGAAGTAGATCCCTGAAAGCTGTCAGGACATTCTGAACAGCTAGCATCCCTTTTTGGTTGATATGAAGATGCATCTGGCTTGCGGGCCATGTGCCCTGAATACATTTTCCTAGCATGTGGGCCCCCCAGGCATAATCTGATACATCCGTTGTTAGTGTTTGCCTGGCTGTGGGTAAAGTGAATGGCTGTCCCTTGTTGTGGTGACAGGCCTGTGCCCACCATCGAAACTCCTGTTGCAGGCAAGGAACAAGGGTAATTAATGTTTCCAGGCTGTGGCAATGCTGAGTCCAAACACTTTTTAGATACCATTGTAGTTTCCTCATATGCAGTCTGGCATATGGAATTAGCAGAATGCAGGATGCCATGAAGCCCAAAGCATGCAGAATTTTTCTTGCAGATAAAGTACAGTTTTGTACCTACCATAAATGTAGATGTTCGAAGATCCACATTGCTGCAGTCCTTACTTATGGGTAGTCCGCTGTCCTCGGTCGGCCCGAATACCAAAGTATTAGGCTGACGTCGGTCATGGGCGCCTAGATCTGACATCAGAGCGTCAGGGTATAAAGGCGCATGACCGACGTCATATCCTCAGTCTTTTCTTGCCCCAGATGTCAGAAGGCCAAACCGGAAAGGCCACAGCCAAAAACAGAATACCTCCCAAAAACATGCCCAACAACAACCATCACCCAAAGCATAGCACCAAGTCAAAGTACAGTGGGGAAGGAGGGAGGGTAAATTGGACTGCAGCAATGTGGATCTTCGAACATCTACATTTATGGTAGGTACAAAACTGTACTATGTTCTTCATCTCACATTGCTGCAGTCCTTACTTATGGGTAGAATCCCAAAGCAACGGGAAAGGGAGGATGGTAAAAATCATAAAGCATTAGGGGCCGCTAAAATGCCCTGTAAAATTGCAGTGGCAAATCCAGCCCTTGACTTAGAATGAAGAAGAAGGTGGTAAAGTTTAGGAAAGGCATGCACTGAACTCCTTGAAGCTGCCTCCAAAATGTCTTTTGTAGCTACTCCCCTTAGAAAGGCCGTAGAAGTAGCAGTAGCCCTGGTGGAATGAAGCTTGATTCCAGCAGGAATCTCCTTACTATGATGGGAATAACAGAAAGAAATACAAAACCCAATCCATTTAGAAATAGTTTGTTTTGAAACAGGTTTACCCTGTGAACCCAAAGCAAAAGAAACAAACAATTGCTGAGACTGTCTGAACTCCTTGGTTCTGCTCAAATAAAAACACAACTGCCTGTGAACATCCAAAGTATGCAAAAGTTTCTCCCTTTATTTTGGGGTTTGCATAAAAGTAGGCAAATGAATAGTTTGATTTAAGGCCACACTAGAAACCACTTTAGGCATAAAGGAAGGATTAGTACGTAAAGATACCCTATCCTTATGAAAAATCAGGAAAGGCTCCACTGCCATGAGGGCCTGTAATTCAGAAACCCCTCTTGCAGAGGTAATGGCCAACAAAAAAGCAGCTTTCCATGACAAATACTTTAACTCGGTAGTAGCTGCGGGCTCCAAAGGTTGTAGAGTAAGTTTTTTCCAACACAAAATTGAGATCCCAAGCAGGAGTAGAAGCTGTACGTGGGGGTCTTATATTCTTTGCCCCTCTAAGAAATTGCTTAAACCAAGGATGAGAGAATAAAGGAGGGTCACAATCATAGTGAGCAGAAATGGCTGCAGCATGAACCTTTATTGAGGAGAAAGACAAACCCTTGTCCAATAGCTCAATAAGATATTGAAGAGCAACACGTAAATCAGGTTTGGAGACATCAAGGTCCTTTCCCTTGCTCCAAATAAAAAAATCACCTCCATGTATCCGCGTAAACTTTCCTGGTACTAGGCCTCCTGGCCTCCAAAATAACATCCAAAACTTGTTGTGGAAGCAGAGACCTTCCAGAGTCTAAAACAAAATATGCCAGGCTGTTAGATGTAGAGACTGAATCTTGACATTGAGGAAGTGACTGTCCTCTTGTGACAAAAGGTGCGGAATCAAAGGCAGAGGCCATGGAGGTTCTCATACTAAACTCCTCAGTAGTGGGCACCAGTGTTGTCGAGGCCAATTCGGTGCTATCAAAATCATGGTTGGCTTGTCTTGTCTGACCTTCAAAAGTACCTTGGGAAGAAGAGGCAGAGGTGGAAAGGCATATACATGCAGATTGTTCCAACTGTATGATAGAGCGTCCACCTTCCAAACTGTGTGATGAAACATTTTTGTGCAAAACTTTGGCAACTGGTAATTTAGCGGAGAAACGAACAGATCTATGTCTGGAGTTCCCCATAACACTGTCAACTGTTGAAATACATGAGGATCCAATTTCCACTCGTGAGGATCCACTATTGGTCTGCTCAATACATCTGCTAAGGAGTTCTGTGCTCCTGGTAGAAACCTTGCCTGAAGATTGAGGTGTAGATTGAGAGCAGTTTCCCACAGAATCATCGCTTGCCTGCAAAGAGGGTAAGAATGGGTTCCCCTGCTTGTTGATGTACCACATGACAGTAGTGTTGTCTGTTTGAATCAACACCTGCCCTGGGTGAAGTAAACTTTGAAAGCCATCAATGCAAACTGGACTGCTAACATTTCCTTCAAGTTGATATGCAAGTGTTGGAGTTTGACAGGCCACGTGTTTTGCACCCATTTTCCATTGAGGTGTGCTCCCCAAGCCTTGTCCGAGGCATCTGTCGTTAGAATCTGACTCGCCTCTGGCCGGGTCACAGAGAGTCCCTTGTTTAGGTGACATTCCTGAGCCCACCACAAAAACTCCTTCTGAATGCAAGGTATTATCTGAATGACAGTGTCTAGATCTTGGCAGTGCTGTGTCCACACATTTTTGAGATACCATCGAAGCTTCCTCATATGCAATTTGGCATTGGGAAACACCAAAGTACAAGATGCCATGAACCCCAAGGCTTGAAGGACTGTCTTTGCAGTCAGCCTGGACCGTAGAGACATTTGCCGGAAATAGAGAGAATCTTTGTTTGTCCGGGGTCAAAAAGGCCATCTGGGAAGCTGTATTCAGTCTCACACCCAGAAAGCACATGTCCTGAGAGGGTACTAGACTGGACTTTGTTTCGTTCACAGAATACCCTAGGCATCTTAACACTGCCATCACATACTGTAGATGATGAAGAAGTTCGTCCTTTTCTTGTGCAATAAACAGGCAGTCGTCCAAATAAGGATAAATCTGTAGTCCTCTTAGTCTGAAAAATGCTATCACTGGAGCCAGAACCTTTGTGAACACTCTGGGCGCAGTAGATAAGCCAAAGGGCAATGCAGAGAACGCAGGTACCTCCTGCAACTGGGCCTGATAGGAACATGAAGGTAAGCCTCTTTGAGATCCAGAGTAACCATCCAGTGATCTTTTCCCAACAGAGGTAAAAGTTGTTGTAAAGTCAGCATCTTGAACTTTGGGATGTCCAGGTAAGTGTTGAGGATAGATAAATCCAAAATTGGTGTCCACGTGTTCCCTTTCTTTGGAACTAGAAACAGGCGGGAATAAAATCCTAGGCCCACTTCTGACAGAGGAACCGGCTGTATAGCTCCTTTTTGAAGAAGAAAGAAATTTGTCTGTGAGCCTCTATCCTTTGCCGAGGAGGGACGTCTGGCATGCCTTTGAAAGGAGGCATGGTGTGGAAATAGAACTTGTGACCTCGGTTTATAATGTCCAATACCCATTTGTCCTGGGTGACTAAATGCCAATTTTGCGTGAAAAGAGTCAACTTTCCTCCCAAAGGAGCTGCCCGGCAAGAAGAGTCTGGCAGCTGAAAATGCAGGTCATTGGGCCTGTTTACAAAAGGACTGGCCCCAGCCCTCACCAGCAGATTGAGCCGGCGAACTCCATTGTCTCGGCCTGAAGGTACTCTGAGCTCTGCCCCTACCAAGCCTAGATCTACCCCTAGACTGAGAATCAGAAGTAGGGTACGTCCACCCCTTAGTAGGCCAATTTCTACTAAACTTTGGAGGTTGTACCTGCAAAAAATCTTTAATAGTCTGCATAGACTTAGCCTTGTCTTCCATTTTCTTTAAGACTGACTCCACAGGAGGACCAAACAAAACTTCAGACTGTAAAGGGGCAGCCAGTATTCTAGACTTAACATGCTCAGACAAATTCTGATCCTTAGGCCAGGCGTGCCTACGAATGACTGAACTAGAGGCAGCCACCCTAGAAGAAGCCTGTAAAGCATCAAAACCACATTGCAAAGAGTGCTTACCCACCTGTTCAGAAACATGCAGTAAATCCAGCAATTCTTTACACTGTATGCCCTCTGCCAAAGCATCCACTTTAGATCTTAGCTGAGAAAGGAGGAAATTCTGATACTTCAACCTATGAAACTGGCAGTTCAAATCTCTCATTGCCAAAGTAGAAGAGGCATACACCTTCTAACCCCATCTATCCAAAGCTCTAGCTTCCTTATCCAGAGGAACCGGATTCTTAACAACAGAGGCTGTAACACCCTTAGGCCCCTGACTAACAGTTTCTGGGTCCGCCCTAGGACTCTTATACAGATATTTATGAGCCTGAGGCACCCTGTAATACCCATCCGGTCTGTGGTAAAAACAAGAACTCCCTAAGCCTCTTCCGTGAATCAGAGTAATCCTGGTCCTCCCACTTAAAATGCTCCCACATGGAATACAGAGGTACTGAAAATGAAAAATCCTCTGGAGGAGAAGCAGAAGGAGAGGAATCCTCTGCATCAGAATCAGAATAAGGAGGGAAATCTTGAATGTCTTCAGCAGAAGACTCTGAATCATCTGAGGCCTACTCCAAACTTTCCAACTCTGGCTCCATCCTGGGCCTCCTATCAGGAGGGGGAATAGAACCTCTAATTAAAGTAATCAAATCCTCTGCCATTTTAAACATGTGCTTTTTTGGCACAGACCCTGAAGAACCAGAACTGACACCAGAGGAAGGCAAAACAGACCTGTCCTCAGAAGGAGCCGTAGAAACAGTAGCAGAAGGCCTAACCACCTTAGGCATAGAAGGGAGAATAGTAACCTGAGAGGCCCCTTCAGCCTGACCTGCCTCCTGAGAGGCCACATTTTGAAAAATCAATGTTTCCCCCTGGAGCTCAACAGCGTCCGAAACGGACGAATCATCCTGCTTAGGCTTTAAAAATTTGTCTTTGCGCTTCCTAGTAGAAGCAGGCGTCGGAACATCCGACGGCATATTATAATCACACCTCGTGCCAAAGACTAACCTAGCGCAATCTACCTCCTTTTTATAGTGCGCTTATTAAACCTAGCACAAAACCGACACCCGACTACGTCGTGCTGCGGTCCCAAACAAGGAATACAAAGCGAGTGGTAATACCTATGTGGTATCTGTTTCCCACAAGAAATACAATTAATCACTTTTTCTGACATCCGGTAAATAACTGAGGCAAGAAAAAACAAAAATATTCCCCAACGGGGTACTTAGCCCAACTTGGTATCGGTCTGAAACTCCGAAAACGAAAAATTTCAGAACGCTGAACGGCACTTGCAACGCTGCTTCTGCATCGGACCATGCGGCAAAAAAGACTGGGGATATGACGTCGATCATGCGCCTTTATACCCTGACGCTCTGATGTCAGATCTAGGCGCCCATGACCGACGTCAGCCTAATACTTTGGTATTCGGGCCGACCGAGGACAGCGGACTACCCATAAGTAAGGACTGCAGCAATGTGAGATGAAGAACATCTGGGTTTTTGTTGCCAACATTCTGAAGTAAGACGTCAGTTGCCTTTGTTTGTCTGGTGTGAGATAAGCCATCTGGGCAGTTGTATTTAAGCTTGCACCCAGGAATATTATCTCTTGAGAGGGTACTAGTTTTGATTTCTTTTCGTTTACTGTGTACCCTAGGCAAATTAGTAATCTTTTTACAAACACCAGATGCTTTAGTAGAATGTCCCTGTTCTCTGCTTGAATAAGGCAGTCGTCCAAGTAAGGATATATTTGAATTCCTCCTTGTCTGCAAAATGCAATTACTGGTGCCAGGCATTTTGTGAAGACCCTGGGCACAGTAGATAAGCCAAAGGGCAGTGCAGAGAATTGGTAGTGCATTGAGCCAGCTATGACTCTGAGGTATCTTCTGCAAGATTGTCTGATTGGGACATGCAGGTATGCCTCTTTTAGGTCCAAAGTTACAAGCCAAGCCTTCTTGCCCAGCATGGGCAGTAGCTGCTGCAGAGACAACATTTTGAATTTTGGAATGTCCAGAAATGTGTTTAGAATAGACAGGTCCAGTATTGGTCTCCAGGCTTTGTCCTTTCTGGGTACCAAGAAAAGTCTCGAGTAAAATCCTTGTCCCTGCTCCTGCTGTGGTACTCGCTGAATGGCCCTCATGTCCATGAGGGATTAAACTTGCTTTTGTGCCTCTGCCCACTGATTGTGTGGCAGGTGTCTGGCATACCTTTTGCCCTTGGTAGGGTGTGAAAGTGGAACCTGTAGCCCTGAGACACTATGTTCAAGACCCATTTGTCCTGGGTGATCATGTGCCAACTTTGTGAAAAAAGTGCTAGTCTTCCCCCTAAGGGGGCTGCCAAAAATAAGTGCTTGGTTCTGGCAGAGGAAAGTCATTGGGAGTGTTTCCTGTATGGCTGTGATTTGTCTTCTCCGCTTTTGGAGGTAGAAGCACCCCATTGTTTAGGCCTGTATGAGCCTTGGGGCTGGGATCTGCCTCTTTGTGGCCTGTCTGACACTGGAAAGGACCAATTCTTAGTAGGCCAGTTCCTACTAAATCTGGGTGGCTGCACCTGTAAGAAATCCTTAATTGTCTGCATAGATTTCGCTTTGTCCTCCATTTTCTTCGACATCTCTTCTGCTTTAACACCAAACAAAGTATCATGCTGTAATGGAGCATCTAATAATTTTGCTTTAACATGATCAGGCAGATTCTGTTCCTTTAACCAAGCATGTCACCAAATGACAGAACCCGTAACAGCGGCCCTGCAAGAGGCCTCCAGAGAATCAAAACCACATTGCAAAGTATGCTTTCCCACTTGTTCAGTTGCATGCAATAAATTCTGCATTTCCTTGTTTTCTGCACATTCAGAATTTGCTAACATTTTCTGTTTAAGCATTGACAATAAGTATTGCTGATATTTAAGCATATGAAATTGGCAATTTAAAGCCCTCACAGCCAAGGTAGCAGAAGTGTAAACCTTTATCCCCCATCTGTCCAGTGCCCTTGAATCCCTATCAGAGGGGATAGGGTTTTTTGCAGTGGAAGCCTTGACCAATTTGGGACCCTGAGAAATAATTTCTGGGTCAGCAGCAGGGTTTTTATAAAGAAATTTATGTGAATCTGGAACCCTGTAGTATCCGTCTGGCTTAACAGGTGCAGGGGGTAAAATGTCAGGGGACAGGCCGGACTCTGAAAATACATCATCTACAATGTCTAAAACAAAAGGGATAGCAAGAGGCCTGTGCTGAGGTAGTAAAAGAAAATCTCTAAGCCTTTTCTTAGATTCTGAGTAGTCTTAGCTCTCCCAGTGGAAGGTCTCCCTCATGGTATGCAGGGTTAAAAATCCTCACGAGGGGAGGCTGAAGGGATAGATTCTTCAGCAGTGGAATCCTCATAGGGAGGGAGAGAGTATTCTTGGTCAGAGTCAGAGGAAATGGGAACCTGATCTGAAGATTCATAATCTGTCTCTTGCCTAGGCCTCTTCTCAGGAGGGGGATGGGAACCCCTGATCAAAGTAATTAGATCTTCGGTCATTCTCAGCATCTGTTTGTTAGGCATGGAGACCTGTCCATGGGCTTGCTGCACTTGTTTCTTTGTCTTTAGTAGTGCTTTAGTCTTTGCCTTTGAAGCGGTAGTCGGTTTTATATATAACTGTGTAGGCCTAAAAACACCCTCAGAAGCCAATGCCTGCTCAGCGGCTCCGGACCCATCTGAGGGAATATTTTCCAAGTGGCCAATACCTTGAGTTTCCAGAGGCCTAGTCTGCTCCACGTGGGAGTCGGAAGTGGCCTGCGGCTCTGAGGTAGTGGGCGTCAGGGGCTGCGAAAGCGCCTCACTGAGAACCGGCGAACCGGCGACTGGCTTAGAAGAAGCCTCATCATCAGTTTTGGACCTCGAATGCCTGTCCTTTCCCTTTTCCTTGCGTTTCTTGTGAATTGCGGTAGTCGGATGGCTATCCGACGACATTGTGTAATTAAATCTTCAGCCAAAGTAATGAAATGCAAAATCATACCGACGCTTAATAGTGCGTTGGTTAAATCTAGCACAAAATCTGCAATTAGCTACGTCGTGATCAGGGCCTAGGCAAGGAATACAATAAGAATGGAAGTCCTTATGAGGTATTTGCTTCCCACAAGAAATACAATTATTAACTTTTTCTGACATCGGTCTGGAGCAAGAAAAAAGTTTCCCCAATGGGGTACTTAGCTTTAAATGAAGACTTCGGATCTGAAATTTGAACACGAAAATTTCAGGAGTCGGCCGACCGGCACTTGTGAACTGCTTCTGCTTCGGGCACCGCGCGGCAAGAAAGACTGAAGAAAATGGCGTCGGCTGCATCTTTTATATCCCTGGCGCACTAATGTCAGGAAAGAGGCGACAGCAACTGACGCCGGACCAAGACTTTGGAATTCAGGCTGACTGCGGGTAGCCTGCCAGCAGGATAACCCAGGAGTAATGACTGCAACAGTGAAACACGATGAACATATGCCATGTTCCCCACTGTAGTGAGATCCTGGAGTTGGTATATATATAGTTAGGGGGACTGTGGGGTGGGGGGTGTAGCCCACCAGATATTCTGGTTTTATATTGTTCACTTTACAATTCAGTATGCTGAAATTTAGCATTGTAAGACTTCAGTATTACGGGTTTCAGTCAAGTGATTTTTCAATATTTTGAAATTTCAGTCTTATGGTCTCAGTCAAATGAGTTTCAGTCATATGAAGTTTCTATCATCTGATAGGGATCCACACACACACACACACACACACACACACACACACACACACACACACACACACACATATGTGTATACACATATACACACACACACACACACACACATATATATATATATATATATATATATATATATATATATATATATATATATATATAATGTCCAAAAACAGCAAGGATTGGAATGATGCAAGCATATAAATCTCCTGGACTGAACTCTAATTATCTACTGAAGCCAGCCCTTAAGGGGCATTGACTTAGAAGATAACGTTGATTGACTTGTGTGATGTCTATAGGTTTTTAGGCTTGGATTTTAATTATTCATTGAAGCCAGCCCCTGGGGATGTCAGCTTAAGAAATGGTTTTGATTGGGTATTTGGCCTTTAAAAACTGAAGTCATCATTATGAGACTTTGATCCAAAGAAGGGTTATTTCCTGGACCCGAAAGTGCTCATTTTTTATATACTTTACTTGTGTTGTTTTATTAAAGTTTCGCTGAAGTTTATTTAAGCGTGTACATCTGTTGTGCCTTGGACATTCCCAGCTGTGGTGACAACTCTGGAATATTTCTAAGTACATATATATATATATATATATATATGTGTGTGTATATATATATATATATATATATATATATATATATATATATATATATATATATATGTATGTATATACACACACACACACACACACACACACACACACACAGCTATATATATATATATATATATATATATATATATATATATATATGTTGTTCTTCTTTCGGCTTTTCCCTGTTAGGGATCGCCACAGCGGAACTCCGGTCCACTAATGATTGGCAGTTTGGCAGTAGATTTCTATGGTGCCAAGGTGCCAACCCGACACCCAACCTTCAACGCAGGCACGCCCATTCATGCAATTCTTTTGAACGCCACTCGACCGCGAGGAGGACATGCAGACTCCACACAGAAGGTGCTCCAGCCGAGAATCGAATGGGAGAACCTCTTGCTGTGAGGCGACAATGCTACCGCTGCACCACCGCATTGTGTACATATGTGTGTGTGTGTGTGTGTGTACTCAGCATCTCATTATTAGCTGGTTACAGAACATTAGATTGTAAAAGACTCTAAGTAACAAAATAGCCTAAACATGAAAGAAAGCTAACAAGAAACACTCCAAACCAGTGAACCAGGTCACAAAAAATAACCAAATAACAAAACATAAAGCCTTATCAGACCTTTAACATAAATGCAGTAGAATAGACATCACCAGAGACAGAACTGCAGTTAACACCATCAGCAGACTGAAAGTACAATTGTGTACACTTTCCATAAATGTAGATGTTCGAGTGTATTCACTGTTGCAGTCATTACATTTGGGTAATCTGCTGGCAGGTTGCCCTCAGTCGGCCTTATTAACAAACTCTTGGGTCCTGCATCGGTTGCTGTCCCTTCCTCCATGACGTCAGGTCATCAGGGGTATAAAACATGCAGCCGACACCATTACATCAGTTTTTCTTGCCCCAGATGTCATGTGCCCCCCAAATGGGGAGCAAAATATATATATATATATATATATATATATATATATATATATATATATGGGTTCATGTCACTACATCGACATATTATTATGTCGACAATTACTGCAGCGACACAAAATAATCGACAATTGAAATCGTCGACAACTGGAATCACACACTTTAACTTTACCGACAACCCGAAAGCACTTTTAAATGGAATGCTACCTTGGGCCGAGTGCTAACATGGGTCAAGATGGGGGTGAAACACCAGTAATGTAGACGTACAAATCACGCCCCCATCTTGACCCATGTTAGTACTCGGCCCAAGGTAGCATTCCATTTAAAAGTGCTTTCGGGTTGTCGGTAAAGTTAAAGTGTGTGATTCCAGTTGTCGACGGTTTCAATTGTCGATTATTTCGTGTCACTGCAGTAATTGTCGACATAATGATATGTCAATGTAGTGACATGAACCCATATATATATATATATATATATATATATATATATATATATATATATATATATATATATATACACAACACAAAACATATACCTCCAAACAAAAACAAATACACCAAAAAGGCTTTTAATCATAGCAAAAGAAAGGAGAGGTATAGTTAGAGAAAAACAGGGGGCTGGAGGGAGGGTAACCAGGACTGTAACTGTGAATACACTCGAACATTTACATTTATGGTAAGTGTACACAACTGTACTATGTTCTTCGTGTTTCACTGTTGCAGTCATTACATTTGGGTAGAATCCCAAAGCTATGGTTGGGAGGATGGATTTATACAGCATTATGAGCAGCTATAAGGCCCTGCAGGACAGCAGTGGCAAAGCCAGCTCTGGATTTGGAGAAGAGAGGTAAATGGTAATGTTTGGTGAATGTATGAACTGAGCTCCAGGTAGCAGCTTCTAGAATGTCTCTGATAGGAACTCCTCTGAGGAAAGGCTGCAGAAGCAGATGCAGCCCTGGTGGAATGAGATCTGATCCCCTTGGGGATAGGTTTACCATGGTGCATATAGCAGAAACAAATACAATGGCTTATCCATTTGGAAATAGTCTGCTTTGAAATAGCCTTTCCCTCTGCCCCTGCAGCAAATGCCACCAATAGTTGTTCAGATTTTCTTAGAGATTTTGTCCTGTTTAAGTAAGTTGCCTGTGTACATCCAATGAATGCAGAATCCGCTCACCCTTGTTCTGTGGATTGGGGAAGAAAGTTGGCAGATGAATGATCTGATTAAGAGCCACACTGGATACCACCTTAGGCATAAAGGATGGATTGGTCCTGAGAGCCACCCTGTCCGGAAAAAAAAATAATGAAAGGCTCCACTGCCTTAAGAGCCTGTAATCCTGAAATCTTTCTAGCTGAAGTGACTGCTAAAAGGAATGCTGTTTTCCCAGAGAGAAATTTTAGGTCCGCAGTAGCAGCTGGCTCAAAAGAAGGTAGAGTGAGTTTTTCCCAAACAAAATTGAGATTCCATGCAGGAGTTGGTGCGCTCCTGGGAGGTCTTAAGTTTTTGGCTCCTCTGACATACTGCTTTAGCAGAGGATGAGAGAAGAGGGGAGGTTCTGTGTTGTAATGAGCTGAAATGGCAGAGGCATGGATTTTTATGGAAGAAAAAGATAGGCCCTTGTGAAGCATCTCAGTTAAGTATTGCAAAATCTGAGGAATATTGGGCATCGCTGTGCTTATTCCTTGTGATTAGTTCCAGGCATAGAATCTTTTCCATTTGTCAGCATAAGATTTTCTAGTACTAGGCCTTCTAGCCTCCAAAATGACACCCATCACAGGTTTTCTGAGAGATGCCAAGGGTGAAATTAGTTGATTTGCCATGCTGCAAGATTCAAAGTTTGGAGTTGAGTGTGCAGAATTTGGTAGTTCTGCTGAGACAGCAGGTAAGGTGTCTGAGGCAGGTGCCACGGAGGAAGGTGTGACACACTGCGCAGGAGTGGCTACCAGTGTTGGCGAGGCCAGTCTGGAGCAATTAGAATCATTTTTGGTTTGTCCTGTCTGACTTTTAGTAGGACTTTGGAGAGCAGAGGCAGAGGGGGAAACGCATAGACTGATAGGTTTTTCCAGCTGAATGATAATCCACTTTCCAAGCTGTTTTGTGATGAATTCTTGTGCAAAATTTGTCCAACTGATAGTTCTGGGGAGATGCAAAAAGATCTATGTCTGGGCTCCCCCATTTGTGTGTCAACATGTTGAAAACTTGTGGTACCAGTTTCCATTCGTGTGTGTCCATACAATTTCTGCTTAGATCGTCTGCCAGAGTATTTAGCTTTCCTGGCAGGAATTGAGCTTGTAGCTGTATTTGATAGGTCAAGGCCGTGTTCCACAATGCCATGGCTAGTTTGCAAAGGGGGTAGGAATGTGTACCCCCCTGCTTGTTTATGTACCACATAACTGTGGTGTTGTCTGTCTTTATCATTAGTTGTCCTGGATGAAGGTAGTCCTTGAAGGCTGTCAGAGCATTCTGTACAGCAAGCATCTCTTTCTGACTGATATGTAGGTGCATTTGATTTGGGTTCCATTTGCCCTGAATGCATTTCCCTGCCAGATGCGCCCCCCAAGCACAGTCTGATGCGTCTGTAGTTATGGTTTGGGCGGCAGGGGGTGGAGTGAATTGGAGTCCCTTGTTTTGGTGGCAGGCCTCTGCCCACCATAGGAACTCTGGTTACAGGCAAGGCACAATAGGAATCATTGTTTCCAGGCTGTGACAATGTTGACTCCATAAACTTTTTAGGTACCACTGAAGTTTTCTCATATGCAGTCTTGCATATGGAATTAGAAGACTGCAGGAGGCCATGAACACCACGGCCTGCAGAATTTGTCTTGCAAATAGCTGGGTTTTTGTGGCCACCTGTTTGAAGTAAGTCATCAATTGAATTTGCTTTTCTGGCGTAAGGTACCAGTGCACCCAGGAATGTAATTTTTTGAGAGGGTGCCAGTTGTGATTTCTTTTCGTTTATGGTGTACCCTAGACAAGTTAGAACCCTTTTTACAAACGCCAGATGCTTTAGAAGAGTGTCCTTGTTTTCAGCCTGAATTAGACAATCGTCCAGGCATGGATAAATTTGAGTATTTCTTTGCCTGCAAAAGGCAATTACTGGTGCCAGACACTTTGTGAAGACCCCGGGCGCAGTAGATAAGCCAAAGGGCAGTGCAGAGAACTGGTAATGCAAGTAGCCTGCTTTGAAGCGTAGGTATCTTCTGCAAGATTCCCTGATTGGGATATGCAGGTAAACCTCTTTTAAGTCTAGAGTTACCAACCAGGCATCTTTGCCTAGCATAGGTAGTAAGTGTTGAAGAGTCAGCATCTTGAATTTTGGAATATCCAGAAATGTATTTAGAATGGATAAGTCCAGAATTGGACGCCATGGTTTGTCTTTTCTGGGTACCAGGAAAAGTCTTGAATAGAAACCTTGTCTCTTTTCCTCTTCTGGTACTGGTTGAATAGCCTCCATATTCATGAGGGACAGAACTTGTTTCTGGGCCTCTGCCCACTGATTTGGAGGCAGATCTGGTCATTCATTTGGGACTGGCAACGTGTGGAAATGAAATCTGTATCCCTGGGATACTATATTTAAAACCCATTTGTCCTGAAAATCAGTTGCCAGTCTTGTGCATGAAGTGCCAGTTTTCCCCCCAAAGGGGCAGCCAAAAGGTAAGTGCTTGGTGATTGTAGAGGAAAGTCATTGAGACTGTTTACCATAGGGAAGTGCCTTGTTGCTTCCAGGTTTGAAGGTGGAGGCACTTTATTGTTTTGTTCTAAAAGTTCCTTGTGACTCAAACCTGGAGCCTTTGGAAAGTCTGGATTTGACTTGAGCGGCTCTTGAGGGAACTGGAAAGGAACAGTTCTTAGTAGGCCAGTGACTACTAAATCTGGGTGGCTGCACTTGTAAGAAATATTTCACAGTTTGCATAGATTTAGCTTTATCTTCCATCTTTTTTAAAACTTCTTCAGTCTTATTACCAAAGAGACTGTCCTGTTGTAAAGGAGCATCCAACAATTTTGCTTTAACATGGTCAAGCAGATTTTGCTCTTTGAGCCAAGCATGCCTTCTTATCACAGATCCAGTTACAGCAGCCCTGCAAGAGGCCTCCAAAGAATCAAAACCACATTGCAAAGTATGTTTTCCAACTTGTTCAGCTGAATGTAATAAATCCTGCAACTCTTTATTTTCCACACAGTCAGAGATCAACATCATTTTCTGTTTAAGTAGACCCATGACATGCTGTTGATATTTAAGCATATGAAATTGACAGTTTAAAGCCCCGATTGCCAAAGTTGCAGACGTGTAAACCTTCTTACCCCATCTATCCAGCGCCCTGGAATCTCTGTCAGAAGGGGTAGGATTCTTAGCAGTAGAGGCCTTAACGCCCTTGGGACCCTGAAAAATGGTTTCAGGATCAGCAGTATGGTTTTTGAAAAGGAATTTGTGGGAGTCAGGAACCCTGTAGTATCTGTCTAGCTTACTAGGAGCCGGAGGCAGAGAATCAGGAGTCATACTGGATTCTGAAAAAACATCATCAACAATGTCTAGAACAGGAGGTACAGCCAAAGGCCTATGCTGAGGAAGAAGAAGAAAATCCCTAAGTCTCTTTTTAGATTCAGAGAAATCCTGACTTTCCCAGTGGAAGTGTTCCCTTAAGGTATGCAAAGTTTCTCCAAAAGAGAAATCTTCAGGAGGAGAAGCAGAAGGGATGGAATCTTTTGCATCAGAGTCCTCATAAGTGGGTATAGATAAATCCTGTTCAGAAGAAGAAGCAGAAGAAATAGAAACCTGATCTGAAGATTCATATTCAGTGCATTGCCTAGGCCTCTTAGCAGGAGAGGAATGACTACCCCAGATCAAGGTAATTAAATCTTCAGCAATTTTGATCATTTGTTTTTTAGGCATTGGGGCCTGTACACGTGGCCCAAGTGTTGGTTTTTTAGACATAGAAGTAGATTTTGGCCTTAGTTTTGAAGATTGGTCGGTTTAATGTACAAATATTTAGGCCTGAAAACACCCTCAGAAGCTGGTGCCTGCAGAGCGGCTCCGGAACCATCTAAGGTAGAGACATCTGCGGGTTCAATACTTAAAGCATCTCGCGGCATACCGGATTCCGAATGGGTCTCAGTAGAGGCTTGCGAATTAAAAGTAGCAGGTATCAAGGGCTGCGAAAGCGCCTCACTTAGTATCGGCGAACCGGCGACTGGCTTAGGAGAAGCGACATCGTCGGTTTTGGACCTCGATGGTCTGTCTGTCTTTTTCTTTACGTTTTTAGGTATTTCGGTAGTTGGATTGCTAACCGACGACATTTCTGGATAGTTAAATCTTGAACCAAAATATTTAGAAGCAAGAATATACTGACGTTTAATCGTGTGTTGATTAAATTTAGCAGAAAACCGACAGCAAGACACATTGTGGTCAGGGCCTAGGCAAGGAATACAGTACAAATGAAAATCCTTATGAGGTATTTGCTTCCCACAAGTAATACAATTATTAACTTTTACTGACATCGGTAAGGAGCATGAAAAAGTTTCCCCAATAAGATACTTAGCTTTTAGTTGAAGACTTTGGTTCTGAAACTCGAAAACGAAAATTTCAGGAGTCGGCCGACCGGCACTTGCGAACTGCTTCTGCTTCGGACACCACCCGGCAAGAAAGACTGATGTAATGGCGTCGGCTGCATGTTTTATACCCCTGACGACCTGACGTCATGGAAGAAAGGACAGCAGCCGACGCAGGACCCAAGACTTTGTTAATCAGGCCGACTGAGGGCAACCTGCCAGCAGATTACCCAAATGTAATGTGACTGCAACAGTGAAACACGAAGAACATCTACAGCAACACCACCAGCAGACAGAACTGGGGACAGTCTGCTGGTGGTGTACATTCTTCTGCATTCACTTTAGCAGTCTGACCAGGCATTACATTTTATTATAAAGCTGACAAGAAGTAATAAGTTTCTGCAGTATGAGTAAAATATGAGTCACTGCTCACATCAGCCATACAGATGTAAAATTATTAGAAATACAGCACTGTGTAGAATTTAAGATATGTATTAATGATCACATACACTGTACCTAATAAACCATGATGGCAAGTAGCAGCTAGATCAATGTTTTGGTAGTTAAAGACTGAAGCCAGAAAGTATAATAAAAGTTAGACTGCTGCTGGAATAAGTACTTTAATGTCACTGAATGTGGAAACAAAGTACATTTCCTTCAGTATGCAAATGTAATAAACACTATGCTAATATTGCACTAAGAATGCAGAGCCTTAATTTATCATCCCTAGTATTCTTAGTATCAATTGAAAATTTAAATAAAAAAGATAAAAGCAATTAAAGAAACAGAACTAGAAGTCCAACCATGAACTGACCTATATTACAACACTTACCAATTACTTCAAGGTGGAAGGATAGTTTCTCTCCATCTGCCTCACAAATATACTCCCCAGAATCTTTCTTCTCCACATTCTGAACCACAAGCCGTCGAGTTTTCCCATCTGACTCCATTCTGTATTTCTTGCTGGCACTGAGCTGCTTGCTATCCTTATACCACTTCACCTTAGTTGTGGGCTGGGATACTTCACAGCTGAACACTGCACTCTCTGATGAGTAGGCCTTCTGGTCCTTTTGAACAGCTTCTCTGTTGGCAAACACCACTTTAGCTTCTAGAAAATAAAAAATAACGATGACGAGTATTAAACACCATCTCAATGTTCCTTAAAAAATTCAAGAAGGATTTACTTTTAATAACACCTATAGTAATCATTCTTCTTACTTCTTATGTTCAGTTCTGTGTATGTAACAAACTAGTTTAGGGTACCCTTGTTAGGAAAGGTCTATGCATGATGTCGAACATCCCTTTCAACACTTATGTTCTGTTTAGTTCAAGACTCCGTTCTGCTGACTTAAGTTTCAGTAATCCAGTTTTTCTGACTAACTGGTCAGTAACAAAAACTGAAATATAACTAGGAATAAATACAAAAGCAATGCTTCTGAAACAAGAGGAAATATACCTTTTTTACCACTGCCAAAACACATGGACAATCTGGTGTTAAACTATTTGGTGGTAGGTACACTCAGTTTCTACTTGTAAGCAAGCCTTCTTAGTTCAAGTATTAGTTCCAATTGCTTGTATCTACATAGTACCTGACTTTTGCTTACATTGTGTGACAGGTTTGACCTAATACTGATTTTCTACAGTACTGTTGTATTAACTTGTTTTCATACATAATTAGTATAAACCGGTAACTCCTGTTTCCGTAACAATGAGCCAAGGTCTTGGCTGCAAAGAGTCCCAGGGCCAGTTGACATACGTAGTGAACACACAAAAAAAAAAAAAAAAAAAAAAAACAAGCTTAGAGTCTTTCTCCTCACCCCTTTTACATGTTTGCAAGCTATGGCTATCATGTGATATCTACACAAACCAAGGTTCCATATTGCCCCATTAACTACTCCAACAAATTAAAAACAGCAACCTTCTAAAAATTGCCTACATCAATCCTTGCAGCATAAACAGCAAAGACATCATACTGGAAGCTTGTCTTAACTTAAAACAATCACACATTGTCACTACTTCAGAAATATGGGCCAAAGCTGACTTTTGCCCATCCACTTAAACTGCCAATAAGTACACCTTACTGTAAGACAACAAATGTCAAGTCAAGTCAAGAGGAGAAGAGACACACTAGCATCACACCACCAGTCACACATGGATCTACAAAACAAGCACTAGCAAAACATACACATAAATACACAAAAACATATTCGGAGGCACTAGGTACCAATCTGAAAAAGAAACAGGGCCCTCCAAAGCAGACAAGCAAGCAACCTGCACCTCCAAACACAAGCCAGAAAACACATAATTCACCTCAGCAGTGTGCCTCACAACAGCCCCTAAGGCAAAACACCATACCCAACATGCTAGTAATAGGAGACTCTATAGTAAGGCACACAGATGTTCCACTCACCAGGATGAACAAGGAGAAGGTTACTGTCAGCTGCCTGTCGGGTGCTAGGATAACACAGGCACTTAGGTCACTCCAGAACAAGTACAAGTATGACGCTGTCATTGTACATGTTTGTGTGAATGATCTCCCTGGACTACATGAAAAGAGACATCGAGCTCTCTGATCATGCAGCCCAAGCTGGTATGACCCTTACCTTGAGTAACATACTACCTTCAGCTAGAATGATACCACAATATAAAGACAAAATGATCAATTTCAACAATTGGCTAAGCTTCTGGTGTCATTCTAAGGGGATCCAGTGTCTGTCTGCCTGGGATGACATGATAGACAAGCCTCGCTGTTTCGCCAGAGATGGTTTGCACCTGTCACCCCTAGGCTTTCAAATACTGGCTAAGGCTCTTGCCGTCCCCATAGTGCCTTTTTTAGGCAAGGCTCAAAGGACAAACCAACCTCCGTAACCAGCACAGGTAACCAAAAACTAAGGGTAATGCTACTCAATGCTAGAAGTCTCAACCTCAAAATGCACTCACTCGAGGCACTCCTCAGTATGGAGAAAATCGATGTTTGTGCAGTGACGAAAACCTGGTTCAAGGCTCAAGAGGGCACCCCAGCACTACCAGGTTACAATTCACATCATACCTTCTGGCCTCAGTTACCAGATCGCAGTATAAAGGGCGGAGGTGTATCCATATTCATCAAGGATACCTACATCTCCAGGTTAGTGGCGCAGCATGATGCCCCAGAGATCATCCATGCGCAACTATCAGCAGGCAAAACCACATTTCAAGTTGTAGCCTGTTATAGATCGCCCACCATGTCCCAAGATGCTCACTCAGCATTCCTTGAGGCATTGGAAAATATAAAGGTCCTACCCAACACCATAATTTTGGGTGATTTCAACTACCCTGGTATAGACTGGGCGAACTACCAAAGTTCCAACTCCTATGCCCAGCGGTTCATAGAATTTATAAATTCAAATGCCCTTGAACAACTGGTATGTTCTCCCACTAGAGGGGACAACATATTGGATTTAGTCATCACAAATATGGGCACCCATTGTACCACACCCGTTATCACTCCCTCTCTGGTCAGATCAGACCACAAACTGATAACCCTGGACATCCTCACCCCTCTACCTCCCCCAGTCAAAGAAACCATCGTAAAAAACCTTTCCAAAGCAAACTTCAAGCTACTTGCGTCAGAAGTGGAAAGCTTCACTATTCCCTTGCAGAAGGATAATGATATCCAGGATGCAGAATCCTACACCAAGGCACTTTATATACATCTTCAGGATTGCATGGACTGTGCTATCCCAAATAAAACCAAGACTCCTTCCTCAAGCAAGAAGAAACCAGTCTGGTGGACACCGGCCATAAGCAAACTATACAATAAAAGGTGGAGACTTATACAAAAAAAGGCCAAATCTCAAGTAGAAAAATCATCCCTGATCAGCATTAGTAAGAAATTGAGGGCCCTCATCAAGTCAACTAAAGCCAATTTCAAAAAGAAAGTTGCCAAGGATGCCAAGGATAACCAGAAGGCCTTCTATGGTTACATCAAAAACCTAAATTTCAACGCTCAGGTCTGTTCTGAGCTAGTACAAAATGGAACAAAATACACTGACCCCACTGACATTGCCAACATCTTGGCTGACAGGTTCAGTGCAAATCCCCCCACCATCACCACCTGCAGGACCTATTACTATTCCAGGGGATAGTGTAACTCCAATTATTACTGATACGTTGGTTAATAAGGCTCTATCTAAAGCTAAAAACGCTGCCTCCATGGGATCAGATGGTGTCCCGGGCTGTGTCATACGCAAGCTCCAAAATGAATTAACCCCGCATCTGAATACCCTGTTCAGTCTCAGCCTCTCGACAGGATATGTGCCCATAGAATGGTGCACATCAATGGTGGTTCCGCTGCACAAGGGTGAGCCCACAACTGACCCTGGGAACTACCGACCAATAAGCCTGACCAGTCTGATCTGTAAGGCAATGGAGCGAATCATTATGGAACTCATAAATGGAGAGATTGGAAACCTCCAAACACTTGACCCCACACAGTTTGGCTTCGTCAAGGGCAGATCATACCTCCTGAACCTGGTGGACTTCTTTGAGACAGTTACTCAGGCTACAGATAAGGGAAAGGAGGTACACATGGCTTAACTTGACCTTGCTAAAGCATTTGACACCATTCCCCATTTGGGTATTATTGATAAACTCACCAACCTGGGCATAAACTCTTATGTCACAAGATGGATCGCAAACTGGCTCTTAGACAGATCCCACAAAGTAAGAGTAGCGGGATCTATGTCCGAATCCAGACCAGTAACGAGCGGTGTGCCTCAGGACTCTGTCCTGGGGCCCCTCCTGTTTGGCATATACTTCTCAGAAGTAAAGGCAAGCACTGAAGGGCTGTGGCTGACCAAGTTTGTGGACGACTGCAAACTGGGTGCTATAATAGAGTCTCTGGCCGACACGGATATCCTCCAGAAAGGCCTTAATGAGACTGATGCATGGTGTCAAAGCCATGGTGTCAAGCTAAATGCTAAAAAATGCGTAGTAATCCCCTTTGGAAAAAACAGAGTACCCGCGAACTACCACACAGGAGGTAACCCCCTGAAATCTGAAGTAGTAATAAGGGATCTAGGGACCCAAGTAGATAGTCAGCTTTCCTTTGATAACCATGTTGCCAAGGTGGTTAGAAATTCCTTCTATGTGACCCATCTGATCACGAAAGGGTTCGCATCAAGATCTAAGGATGTAGTGGTGCCCCTCTACTCTTCCCTCATCAGACCTATTATTGAGTACAATGCACCAATTGGAATGTACCTGGCCAGGCATCTCCAGCAGCTGGAGAGACCACAGAGGTACCTCATTAAGAGGATGACTGGCCTCAAACAGTTGCCCTATGCAGCACGATTGAAAAAACTAAGGCTTTTCTCTGTTGCATACCGCCTTCTCAGAGGCGATCTCTGTCTATCATACAGAGCCATGTCCAACCCAGAACTGTTGAACATGCTCCATCTTAGCAAAACCAAATCTACTCGAGCCACATGCTCTAGGGATATAAACCTCAGCACAACAATGAATAGAACATGCTGGAGGGATAGATTCCCTTCGCAAAGACTTCCCTTGCTATGGAACAAGGCCCCGATCTACATAACACAGAACCCCTCACTATCACTCTTCAAGAGGAACCTTGACGAGTGGATGGTAACAGAAAGTTCACACCAGGGATCATACCAACAGCTCTACTAGATAGGGGCCAAGGGTACTAGCTGCTAGATCAAGGACCTAGGGAACTAACCAAAGGGGCAGTGAATACCGCACAACGTGGCTGGGCTAATATATGCCTTCAGGCAGATAGCCCAGTACCTACCTACCTATGTAATAAGTTTCAGTATATCCAGTTGAAGAAACAGAGGAAATGCTATGCTCTTAATCAAATTCACCTCTCCATAATGATCATTAACTTTAATAAATCCAGCTCAGATGATGGCAAATCCCTTAACTGGATTCTTAGTCATCTAAGTTTGGTTGATCATCTACTACTATCTGTTCCAGGGTATGGATAACTCTGCATTCCTCAATAGCAGCAAACTCAGCTGAAAAATTTCCCCAAAGGCTTTAGTAAGAACTACATTATTTTAGGGGAATTTAATATCAGTGCTATAACACCTAAAGCAAACAAACTGAAAATGATACTCCATATCCATTTTCTGGAAAAAGAAGTTATGTACTCACCATAACGTTCCATCTGTCTTGTCAGTTTTCATTCTTCTTCAACTAATGGGCTCAGATCCAATACTCGGATCCAACTTGGCCGTTGCTGAAGCTCGTGGCAACCAAGAACCCTCGAGCTTCTCCCTTACCTAC
This sequence comes from Protopterus annectens, assembly GCF_019279795.1. Lineage (NCBI taxonomy): Eukaryota > Metazoa > Chordata > Ceratodontiformes > Protopteridae > Protopterus > Protopterus annectens. The sequence goes on from NC_056731.1 coordinate 1,850,108,892, forward strand.
AATTCACCAACCTCAGTTACCCTCAGATCTTGTTTGCTGACTTATAGCAGAAAGAAAAATTAGAATATAGACTTGGAGAAGGCTATATCTGGTGTTCAGTAAAAAGGACGTAAGTGTCCTATAACCACTCATTCTTCTAGGAGTTTCATGGTCGGGGTTTGTGGGAGGGGAGTTGAGGAAGAATGAAAATGGACAATAGAGATGGAATGTTATGGTGAGTACATAACTTCTTTATCTGGTGTTGTCAATTTTCATTCTATCCTCAACTAATGGGACAGAATCCCCAGCTACCTGCAATCCCAGGTGGACTCAAGAAAGGATATTCCTAAGCACCACTGAGCCAAATCATGCTCTATCTCTGGGGACCAGATCCAGTTTGTAATGAGTAACAAAGGTATGGGGAGAAGCACAAGTTGGTGCTGCACATATATCATCCATGGACATTCTGGACTGGAATGCTGTGGAAGTAGTCATGGATCTAGTAGAATGATATTTTAACAGTTTTGGTAGAGAAATGCCCAATTTGTTATACAAAAATGAAATGCAATCGGACACCCATCCAGACAATGTAACTTTAGCAACTGGTTTTCACAATTTTAATTCTGCAAGTGAATCAAATAATTGGTCATTTTTTCTGAATTCTTTTGTTCTATGTAAATAAAAACATAACTGTCTGTGGACATCCAATACATGCAACATGTATTCACCTTTGTGAGCAAATTTAGGAAAGAATACTGGTAAAGTGATGGACTGATTAATATTAGATTCTGACACTACTTTAGGCAGAAAGGAAAGGTTAGTTCGCAATGTGACTATCTTTGTGGAAAATCAAGTATGGTGGTTCAGAGGACAAGGCTTGAATTTCAGAAATTCTTCTGGCAGAAGTTATAGCAACCAGAAAAATTGTTTTCCAAGAAAGGTATTTCAGGTTACACATAGCTGCTGGTTCAAACGGGGCCTGAGTAAGAGACTGCAGTACCAAATTTAAGTCCATGGAGGAGAAGGAACTTTAAAAGGGAGTCTTAAAAGAAAAAAAACTTTTAAGAAGGTTTTGATCAGTTTATGAGAGGTTACAGAAAATCCATCAAAACCAATATGAAAGTATGATATTGCTACTAATTGAACTTTAACAGTAGACACACTAGCTACTTCTTGAAAAAGATGTGTAAGAAATTCCAGGACGCTACGTATTATAGCTGAAAATGGTTTAATATGATTATTTTGGGCCCAATGAATAAACGTCTTCCATTCTCTGCAGTAGAGTTTCCTTGTAGATGGTTTATGGGAAGATACAATATCTGACGTACAGGTGAAGGTGAAGATAGCATGGGTTGTCCAGCTATTAATGGAACTAAAGAAGCCAGGCAGTCAACCTGAGTTTTTTTTATGTCTGGATGAATCATACCTGTCGGATGAGACAGAAGGTCTGGAGTTGGATCCAGAATCCAAGGTTTGTGTACCAAGTGACGATAAATGAAGGGAAACTAAATCTGTCAAGGCCAATAATGTGCAATGAGGATGACCTTGCTCTTCCAAATGGCAGCTTTCTGTAGGAATATCAAAATGAGGAGAACGGGTGGATAAGCATAAAGGAAACCAGGGGGCCAATCGTGACGTAGAGCATCCCTCGGTAATTCTCCTTGTGGGGGGATTAGGGAAAAGTAGCTGCTGCATTTGTTGTTTAGGGGGGACACAAAAAGATCACAGCAAGGCTGGCCCTACTGGCGGAAGACCATTTCCGTAACATTCTGGTTGAGGGACCATTCATTAGGTAGGAGAATGCACCTGCTCAGTTTGTCTGCTATCACACTAGATTTCCCCAGAATGTGCATTACTATGAGAAAGCAGTTGGATGGCATCGCCCACTGCCACACTCTGAGAGCTTCTTAACACAAGGGGTAGGATCTGGCTCCTCCTTGTTTGTTGATGTACCAAACTACTGACGTTTTCTATCTGAATTGCAATCGTCCCCAAAGGGAGAGCATCCTGAAAAGCCTGCAACACTACAAGCACTGCTCTCATCTCTAGGAGATTGATGTGTAGGTTGGCCTCTTTGGGGACAAAGTGCCTTGAATGTTTTTTCATATAAAATGTACTTTCTCTTACATGTCTTCTTCTTAGGGACCTCCTCAGTGGGGTGCTCTGGGGAGGATCAGAAAAAGAAATCAAGATGCCTTGAGTGGAAACCTGGGGTCTTGGTATTGACTGTCCCTGTGGAAAGACTTGGTGAGTATCTGAGCGCTGGGACAACATGGTTACAGATTTAGGATCTGAGGAGGATGGATCTGTCTGTTCTGCTGAGGTGGCAAAAACTCTCTTCGTAACCTCAAAAGCAGACTGTTCCAGATAGAAGGATGACCCCCTATCTAAAAAAGCAAGCTTCTGGACCATGGTCTCCCCCGCTCCGAGGGCAAAATCCCTGAGGTGGAAATCAGAGCTGAGCTGTCCAATGTCGAGGCTCTGAGGCGCAGAGATGGTTCTGAAAAATATGGAGTTGACTGCAAAACCTTGGATTTGACAAGGAGGCTTCGGCTCCTAGAGCTCTCTGGCTCCAACAGGATTGGAGCTATCAGAGAATGCTTTGGATCCGAGGACAAAACGATCCTCTGATCCCAGCCAAACAGATCTAGACATCTAGGATTTGGGGACTCTGAAACAGAAGTCGGAGTCAGAGGAGGAACTTGGACTGGAAGTGCTGTAGATAAGCATAGCTCCTGACTCAGAGGGGTAGGAGCCAAAGGAATACCTATCTGTCCCTACACAAAGAGAATCTTCCTCAACACTCTCTCCACATCTTCTCCTTTAAGACTCCTATAAGAACAACTAGACAAAACTTATGGGGATCTGGGTCTTTCCAAAAATGGAGAGGGTACTCTTGAGGGCACTGGGTCCACTGAAGTAGAGCACCAATATTTGACTATTCAGCAGCATTAGGATCCGATTTAGAAACTATCAGATCAGGTAAGGTAGGATCAAATAATTTTGACTTTGTTGGATCTGAAGGTCCAAAGACTTTGGAGCCAGCATTTTTGAATTCTTCGGATCCGAGTTTGAGGTCAGATCCATAGAATGTCAGTTTTTTTGAAGATTCAGATGCTGATGAAGATGACAAAGCCTTTGGAGACAAAGACTTCACCTTTGTCTCAATTTTTGGAGATTTTTCCACTGATACAGCCTCTCCAAAATAAGTAGGTAACATGCTTTTAAGAATAAGTTTATTTTTCCACTCTGCTAAAGCCTTGGGATTAAACACATGGCATATGGAGCAGTCTTCTTGGAGGTGGAGTGGTCGCAACTAATAAACACATAAAGTGTGAGCATCTGACAGTCAACTTATCCCTATACTTTGTACATTTTTTGAAACATGCTGGAGCTTTATCCTCCATTTTAAAAGAATAGCCAATCCCAAGAAAACACAGAAATACAGCTCTATAATAAAGGAAAGTTCTAAGCAATTAATTTACAACTTTTTATTTATTTACTTTTTTATATGTAAAGAAAACAGAAGACATCAGAAAAGACTATCAACAATAGTATTTTAAAACTACGCTAAGTAGAGGTAAGGGACACTAGCAATAGTATTGGAGGTACACACGGATCCCTATGAGTTTTGTCCAGTTCTTCTTCTAGGAGTCTTACAGAAGAAGATGTGGAGAAAGTGCTGAAGAAGATTCTCTTTGTGCAGTGACAGACAGGGTACAGAAAAAAGGGGAAAAATCAAAACAATTTAGAGAGTACCAGAAAAGCTTATCAATAGGTAAGAAAAACTTTTAGCTAATTTTTAAAACTAGGAAAGGGATCACTAAATAAATTTTATAAAAGACTTATCTGACAAGAGCTCAGGAGTATTGGCAACCATACCACATCCTACACTGAAAGTGGCAAATTAGATCTGGGGTAATTGGGGTTGCTACATTGTGGGTAAGGTAGAAGCTCAAGAGTTCTTGGTTGCCATGAGCTTTAGCAATGGCCAAGTTGGGTCCAAGGGATCAGATCCAAACCCATTAGTTGAGGATATAATAAAAATTGAAAACGGCAGACTAACTAGTAATATACAATGAACAAGGCCCATCCTTCAGACAGGGAACCACAGAACATCATATCTCACCATTTTAGTATAAAATATAGAAGTACCAGTATAGAATCAAAAGCCATAAGTGATCATTGCCCTACCATCTCTACTTGGTCATTTAAAGCTAGGAATGGACCCCCACACATAACAGTACGTAGGACATTTCCATAACATTAAGTACAATAACTGAATCAACAGTTTGAAAATTTGAAAATATTGACTGGTTTCACCTAGACGTCCTCAAAGACCCAATAATAATGATATCACATTTCACCAGCATCCTCTCAATTAACCAAGAAACTCTGTTTCCTATCTCACAAAGGGAGTCAGAGTCCAAACTAGTTCCTGGTTACCTAATGACATAAAACAACAAATTTAGAAAAGGGACAATGTCTGGAAAGCTTGAAAACAGAACGTACCTAACAATACAACACTCCTTACTCTCAGAAAATCTACCAGGATAGCCACAAATAGTGCTAACCTTTATGCCTTACTCAGAAACAAACCACATTTTCTTCCCAACTTGAACATTTTTCTAAAATGAAACAGCAGCTCACCAGAACGGTAACTGATTCCTCCTATAGCCATACAAAAACAAAAAAAAAAAACAAATTGCACTAAAACTTTGCTAATGACTTCATAAATTTCCTTCTCTCTACCATAAATCAAGTTACTGAATCCCTCCAGCACAAACCTCTGACAGGATCTACTACACACCTCCTCAGATGTACACCTTAGCTGGTCATTCAGCCACATTTCACTTTTCAGCAATAACATCTAAAGAAACCAAATCACTGCACCTAAAGCTCAGATGTACACCTTAGCTGGTCATTCAGCCACATTTCACTTTTCAGCAATAACATCTAAAGAAACCAAATCACTGCACCTAAAGCTTGCCTCCTCTGGGTCTAAATTTTCTACACTCCAACTTTCTTTAAAATGTCAGTAGAGAAAAATCACAAAACCACTAACTCACATAATCAGTCACTATCACTAGAGTCCCTGCAGCCTTCAATCATACTAGTATAATACCACTGCCAAAAGTACGCTCATCCACACATATCAAAGATTTCAGATCTATCTCAAATCTCTGTCCAATAACAAAAATATTTGAAAAGTTTACTAGTTTCTTTGCAAACAACTTTTTAAACACAGAAATTCTTATGGCTTATCTATGATCAGAAACATGTTTTCAGAAACTCCATTATCACTTTAAATACAGATAACTTCTATATTTACGTAAATAATGGATGAATATCAGCTGCCATTTTTGTAGACAAGATAAAAGCATTTAAGACAGTTTACTACTAACTTCTCTTAAACAAGCTTAAAAAATAAACTACAGAGAAAATACAATAGCTTGGTTTTAAAACTATATTAAAGATAAAACCTTTCAAATTTTCTCCTATAACTAATTCTCAGACAAAGGCATACTGAATATAGGTGTTCCAATTTTTTTGGGTGGCGAAAGCCAGGGTACCTTTTTTGGCTAAGCTTATATAGGCCCTACGGCCAATAGCCTAGTACCTACCTATGAACCTATGAACCATAAAGTTCTGTTTTAGCAGCCATACTTTTCTCTTTATTCATCAATGACCCTACCCTGACCTCTTTAACCACAATATCATAATGTATTCAGATGATATTCTTACATTTGACACTAGGCAAACACATCTGGCCTGGCAACCAGTCTTGTTTTCGACCTTGTATATTTCAGTACTAGTAACATTCTATCTCCCCAACATTCCTTGTAACTACCCATCCCAGCCTGGGAAGGTCAGTACACACATAAAACAAAATCTCTTTCACATTGTGTACTTTCCTCCCTTCCTGGGCATTCCAGAACCAGAATGTGTGAACCATAGTAACACCCCTTAACCCCTTCAGCACTTTCTTTTCCTTCAGTCATCTGTTAATATACTTTGCAACTTATTCTTAGAATGAAGTTGTAAAACACTTTGAACTACAATAAGTATCTGTGGTTTGCATAACTATACATCTATACTATATATCATTTTTAACATAAATATTTAAACAATTTGTAAAGAAACTGTAAGATTAATATGGATTTTGTGAATAATAATTATAAGAAATATATTTTCTCTAATAGATAAGAAAGGAAATTTCATCCCTAATGTACAACAATGAAAATACCTTGAACTTACACTTGATCCCTCCTTTACCACACATACAGGCAATGTCTCCAGCAAAGTACTTTCACAAATAAAACTATGGTATTGAATCTTACATCTCCTTAATCTAGAAGCAAGAACAGCCATAGCCATAAATGTTCTAATTATCAAGTTTGAATACACATTACCAATCATAAAACTAAATTCAGCACATAATTCAAAAAGACAAACTACTGAAACCAAAATATGGAGACTTGCATTACTTGTAGACAGTGGGATGCATCATTGTAACTGACTTTACAAGACTTAACAGTTACCAATTTCAAACAGAGGTACTCTGCTCCTAGGCACTCTGATATTTAAAATCATTCACTTTGAAACAGTCAAGATAACACTCTTATGTTGGCCAAATCAAGATTTAAACCTGTTGTTGGTAAAAAAAAAACATTTTGTAGAGTAAGGCTTGCTTTATGGAAGAACTTAATGTCTGAAGTAAAAAAAAAAACAAACAAAAAAAACCCCCTTCCCTGGGATTCAGTAAACTCCATGTACGTTTTGCTCGAAGCCTACATGGAGTTTACATGTTTGCACAGTGATGCGTGGTGAGCAGCAGTGCTAATTACATATTCATGCTACGCACCACTTTTAATTGTAAATAAGTGTGGTTTTGTGGCTGGCAACCGACGCGTTGCCAGGCAGGAAACCATGTAAAGCAACATGGATAGCAATCCTATTTGCATCAGAGCACAGTCGGTTAGTGTGTTTGCACGGAATGCCACAATGATCATCAGGACTTAACATATAAGTTTCCACAGCTCTCAATCTCTTAGTGCAAGAAATCTGGACAAAGTCCAGCACAATGGGAGGACAATGACTCAGAAATAGGGACAGATTCTACATATTTGCACATTTACACTTAGAAATTAGTTAGAATAACAATGTTTGCATTAAAATACATTTTCTAAAGGATTTGAAGTCTGAAACTCAAATATACATAATTTATTGAGATCAGTCCTGAGATCATCTCAGTTATATGGCAAAAAACACACATTTTATATGAAACAGACCAAAAGACATAAGGCAAAAGTCTGGACAATTCAGAGGTGATGATATGTATATGGTCCAACCACAGTACAAGACAGTTTATACAGTGCAGAGTACTGAAACCTCATTCCTGGCATTCTGTACCAATGTTGTGTAAATAATCTGTAAGGCTACATTGACTGCCATGTACAATAAACACTCAGGGGAAGTGTGTGTATTGAATAGGGACACAGATGAATGAACACAGGTTAAGAAGACAGGTGGAACAACCTAATGTAAAACAGATTAGGGCATGTCAATGGAAGACAGATGTAGCAACATCAATCACATATTAATATGGTACACTAGGGACTGCACAGTGAAAATGTGTATTATGTGACTGTCACACACGGTGACATAACAATGGGGAAGATGTCTGTGTGAGATAAGCATCCTGACATGAACAATGCAGATAACATCTATCAGGGATGTTATATACACTGGGGTGGGGGCATTTTGTGAAGCTGTGCAAACTGACTTACCTGAATATGAGTGTAATCTTAGCAGAGGTCTCCAGCAAGTGGGACACATGTAAAGACTTATGGCCTACATCAAAAGAAGCATGCACCTTCAATGACAATATCAGAATACCACCAGTAATCCCATGTCTCTGACATAGCATATGTGATTTAGAGTGATCAGAGAGGGTTCTGCACAAACACACTTGTACAACTGTTATGACATGTCTGCAATCCATGAGGGTAATCTTACACATCTCCCTGACAATGTAACATCTGCTGGCGGTATTAGGAGGGACACTGCAATATGTGACATTATGATCAATGCAGGCTAGCCAACTGGTGTGCATGGTATACACGTATATATGGCACAATCCACACTGTCACAAATGTTGCCCATACCACTAATGCTGTCAAACAGCTATGTATGTATTGTGTGCATAACCTGAATATTTATCACACAAGCATCTGATGTAACAACTAGATGGGGTTTCTGCACCATCAGGCAGTAATGTTTATGCCACAAAAAGAATGCCTAGGTGTGGCCAATAAGACGTGTGACAGCTCACAGTGGCAAAGGTGGCATACTTCAATTACACATCACTGGAAGATGTGTAGTGAGGTACATGAAGAAGGGTACATTGTACTCAGTTACTGGTGCGAGGAAGACTGTGAACTATGGAGGTATTTTGGCCTGTGATGTGGATGTCCTTCACACACTAAGTAGTTGTGTTACATACAAGGGATTTGTCAGCACGGTCAGCACATGCGGGTGTACATTCCACATACCATCTACCGCAGGACACAGGTCACATACCTCTTGGTCTGATTATAGGGTGTGATATCTACATTATACTTGGGTTGTGTGTTTGTTTTCCTGATGTAACAAATCCCCCCATCCTCTTCTATCATTGCAAGTGTTGTCATGGCTGTGGTGGCAATCTTTGGCGTGTGTGCTGATACGGTCTGTATTATACTAATATCATAGCTGGAAGTCAATGACTGCCCACAAGCTGTAGTCATTCAGACAGCTGTTTGAACACAGAATATGTATGTCATTTGTGATGCCTGTTACTTAAATAATGGACAAGAAAGGGCTAGCAGACAGCCCTGACGTATGGACCTGATCACTGCACCTGGGATATAGTTCACTTCAAAAATTTCAACATATTTTGATGCAATATATGTAATATAGTGGTCTCCCCACTTGGTGATACAGGTGTTTATGGGCACATCTGACAGTGTTAACTGAATATCTCAGTGCGGATATGTGTCAAATGCCTCGGGCTTGTCAAATTCAAAGGGATGATAGTATTGACATCATGTATGCCCTCGATGACCATCTAACAGATGTAACAGACATGATGGAGCATTAACAACTCACACAGGTCTGTTGCACACAGCTAGGATATTACTAGTGTCCATTTAGTAAAAGGTCCATGATGACATGTTGGTCTACTTCACAGATGAGGACAGTCAGGATGTGTCTATACATGCATGCAGTGGGTGTTGCTCCCCCCAACTCACATGGATGCATGTTGATATACACCCTTCTACAGGAACACAGTCTGCGTGGACGGTGTGTTGAAGTGTGTATTCAACCATGTCAGGAAGGTATATGTGCTGTGTCACACAACAGGTGATCTGTGATGTTGTCACAACCCACTGATTCTATGTGATAGGCCTGAATGTAGGTAAGACAGTAGTAAGTACATACTGGCTATCCTGATCTGGCCTAGGGTTTGGACACAATCCCGCATGCAGGTATCACTGGGAAACTCACACAGCTAGGGATTAATCCTTATGTCACTAGATGGGTAAACAATTGGCTCCCTGACAGGACACCTACTGCGAAAGTTGGTGAATCTACCTGTACCAGTAAAGCTGTCACCACTGGCATACCCCAGAGATCTGTGCTTGGCCCTTTACTGCTTGGACTCTAATGCTCACCAGTTCAGGCTAAAGTATATGGCCATTGGCTTACTGCCTTTGCTGCTTCTTGCATATTGGGTGCAATTGAGTCTACCTATGATGATAACATATTACAGGAGGGGATAATACAAACAAATAATTGGTGACAAAGCCACATGGTTTACAAATAAAAAGAAAAATGTGACTTTATTTTGTCCTTCGGCAAAGTGGACTTCCCTGCTAATTACAACACTGACAACAGTCCTGCTATGCTGAAACCCAGTGATGGAAGCACTGGGAACACATGTAGATAGCAATCTGAACTTCAACCACCAAATGTCCACACTGGTATTGAAACCCTATGCTGTGCACATCATAAGTCACACCACTGTATTCAGATCCAAGGATTATATTACAGCACTGTGCTCAAACTTCATCAGAACACTAACAGAGTATAAAGCTTTCTTTTGTCATGTACCTCACCGAACACATGCAGCAGCCAGAGAGAGCACAGGGGTTTCTCATCATGAAAATACAGGGCCTACAAACCATGCCATGACATATGTGGGTAGACTGAAAGCCATGTCACTGTAATCTGGACCTTATAGGATGAGATGACTTCTGCCTGGTCTCCAGGCCAGTCTCCAACCCTGCCCTGGTGGGAATCGTGCATATCCACAAATCAGATATAGCTAATGACATCAGCAGTGTCTGGTGAGGAGATTATGGTAATAGCAGTGTCCCGCATGCTGCTGTAAAAGACTCTCCTTAATGTCAAGCAAGTGCACAGACTCAAACATGCACACGCACACACACACACACACACACACACACACACACACACACACACACACACACACCAGCTGACTGCACTGAGAAAAGAACCCCTACCTATCTAAGTAAACAACTACAGAACTCTGTATTTAAGACAAGCCACACAGCTCAAGTCTGACTTGGACTGTCTCAGACACTTTATAGCTGATAACATCAACACCTTCTGGTGAGGAGAATATGGTAATAACAGTGTCCCACATGCTGGTGTAAAAGGCTCTCTGTAATGCCAACAAACATTGAAGGAGTGCCTGCACTATGATTACATTTTCTACACGGAGCCAAGCATTTGGGATTCAGCAATTCTAATGAGTTCACACCTCATTTACATCTTCACTGTGCCCAGCCCTGAATCTACACCATAAAAACCAACCATGTTGCCAGGGAAGCTGAAGGTGATGAGAGTTGTTGATGTGGAAAACACAGAAGAGGCTATTACTTTGGGATATATCTGCACAGAAGACTACTGAACTTGAGAAGGTATATTTGCATTTTTCAGCTATATACTGCAGATGCTGAAATGTCATTTAAGAAAAATCTGATTTATATTTATATAACATATTAATTAACAAATACTACTGTTATCTGTATGCATTACTTAGAAGTGTACTGATGGCATAGACATGTTTGTCATTTCACAGGTATACATGATTGCCAATAGCTTAAAATTGAATGTTGTGTTAAATCTGTACACATTTCAGTGAAAGTTCATTTGACAGCACTTTCAGCATTTCACTGATGGCATATTAGCAAAATGTGCCATTTGCTTGTTCTTCTGGAGGTGGGAGAGCAAAGCTGCATTTTTGTTTCGGCACTAACAAGGCTATGTTGGTATTGTTACTCTCCCTTGTTTTGCTTATCCAGCCTTGCTTTTTGTGTGAATGTAATATGCTAAAAACGCACAATTCCTTTTGTTCTTGTTGTTCACATTTCAAACATCTAGACTGGTTTATGTTTCTACAGTGGGTAATACTGAAATGTTACCTTTTCTGTTTTATCTGGGAAAACGTATTTTTCAGTTTTGTGATATTTATGTGTATTATCCTTCTGTCATGCTTTAGGACACCTAGGACTATGGCACCCAGGTGTCTCAATACCCAAAAACCACCCTTCAGTGACCCTGAGAATCAGGTCATTGTGGAAGCTTTTTGGCAACATGGTACCTTTCTGCTTGAGAAGGAATGCGCAGATATGTCAGGCAGAATGCAAATTTGGCAACAGATATTCACAGATGTGAATGCAGTAGGCAGCTACAGTAGGACATGTGATCAGGTGTGTCATAGGGCCACAGATTGTGATCTCATCTGCATGGAGGATAGCACCTGCAGTGGCCTATGATAGGATGGGTACCAGGAGGCCTGTTACAGAGCCACCACTATCAGCAAATGAAGAGTTCCTGTCCACTGTCAGGGATCCAGACAGCTTCCAGGAAAGTGCAGAACAGCATGTCCTTGACATGGGTGTTAATATTTCAGGAACAGCAAGTTTGCCCCAGGAGGAGCTTTCAGGTAGGCTTATGTATCTCAATTGTTAAATACTCTTGTACAGTAAAATATTTACATCAATACATTAATTCTGTTTAACAAGAAATTGGTTGGGGGGACTGTGGATTGCTACAGTTAAATACACATTCTGACCGGATGGCACAGTGGTGCAGTCATTGCATTGTCACCTCACAGCAAGAGATTCTTCAGTTCGATTCTCAGCTGGGGTGCCTTCTGTGCAGAGTCTGCATGTCCTCCCTGCATTCCTGCAGGTTTTCTCCGGGTGCTCTGGTTACCTCCTATGTTACAAAGACGTGCGTCTGGAGTGTTTCTCCCTGGGCCTCTGCTATTTCCCGATAAATAAATAAAAAATAAAATTACACATTGGTCTTACGCTGGACTTGGCATCCAAGTTCTTCTTGAAAAAGAAGTTATGTACTCACCATAACATTCCATCTGAGTAGGTAAACTTCATTTGTCAGCGACCTGTGGGTATCGGATCCATATTGGATCCGAGCCGGCAGCTTCAAACAGCTAAGATCTGAGCTCCAAGCTCCTCCCCTTTACCCATAATCCCCTGCCATCCCTCTCTGACCTCAGATCGAGTTTGTTATAGTAAAACAGCATATTACAACAAAGGATCACCTGCAACTCCTAACCTGGTGTTATCCGGAGAAAAGGACAAGGAATCCTTCTAGAACACACTATAGGTTAGGGGGATGGAGGGGGGGTTGGTTGTTGACAAATGAAGTTTACCTACTCAGATGGAACATTATGGTGAGTACATAACTTCTTTATCTGAAGTAGTTAACTTCATTTGTCCATCAACGTGTGGGACAGAGTCCACAGCTACCCAAACTTGGGGGGTCCTCATGGAAGTATATTCCAGAGCACTGCAGAGCCGAAGGATGCTCTCCCTCTGGAAATTAGATCCAACTTTTAATGGTTAATGAAAGTATGGGATGAAGCCCAAGTGGCTGCTGAACAAATGTCATCCAAGGAGACTCTGGCGCAAAAGGCAGCAGAAGTAGAGATCGATCGGGTAGAATGAGTGTGGACTCTTTCAGGTTCAGGTCTACCGGAACTCTTATATGCAAGAAGTATACATTGGGAAATCCATCTGGACAATGTAACTTTTGATACTGGTTTGCCCAAAGAGGGTCTTGCAAAGGATACAAAGAGTTGCTCAGATTGCCTATGTTCAGCGGTCCTGTGCAAGTAGAATCTCAATTGCCTATGTACGTCCAGAGAATGTAATTTGTATTCACCCTTGTTTTGATAATTTGGAAAGAAAACTGGTAAATTAATAGACTGATTAATATTGGGCTCAGAAGCAACTTTGGGTAGAAAGGAGGGCTTGGTCCTGAGGGAAACTCTATCTTTATGGAAGACCAAGTACGGTGGTTTGGCGCAAAGGGCTTGAAGCTCCGAAACCCTTCTAGCCGAAGTGATAGCAATGAGAAAGGCCGTCTTCCAAGATAAGTATTTCAGATCCACCGAGGCTGCGGATTCAAATGGAGGGCCGGTCAAGTACTGGAGAACAAGAGTTAAATCCCATGGAGGGATTGCGTCTTTCACTGGAGGTCTTAAGAGGAAGGTGCCTTTTAAGAAAGTCTTACATAATTTGGAAGATGCTAAGGAACCGAGGTCACTTCCCACATGATAATGGGAAATTGCAACTAACTGGACTTTGACCGTGGAAGAGCTAGCACCTTGGTCGAATAAGGTCAATAAAAATTCTAACACCGCTGGTATGGGAGCTGTAAAGAGATCCAAAGTTCTATGCTCCACCCAGATAGTAAAGTGTTTCCATTTGCTGTTATAAACCTTTCTCATAGAAGGTTTATGAGCGGCCACTAAAATAGCCTTAACAGGGGACGAGATACCGGGAGTCCTAACTATTACTGGAACTAGATCAGCCAAGCAGTGAGCTTGAGGTTGTCCAGGTTTGGAGTTGGTAAGCCCAATGGGTGAGAGATCAGACCCGGGGTGGGATCTAGAATCCATGGAGAATTCACTAGATGACACCATAGACATGGGAACCATGTTTGACGAGGCCAGAATGGGGCTATGAGGATTACTCTGCTCCCCAACTGACGGGCTTTCTGCAAGAATTTTAGCATTAGGGGAAGAGGGGGATAAGCATAAAGTAGACTGGATGTCCAAACATGCACCAGAGCGTCTCTGGGGGATTCCCCTGGTGGGGGAATTAGAGCGAAGTATTCGCTGCACTTTGCGTTCGAAGGAGACGCGAAGAGATTGCAGCAAGGTTGACCCCACTTGAGGAAGATTTGCTTTGCTATTCTGGGGTTCAGAAACCACTCATACGGCGAGAGGATGGTCCGACTCAGCCTGTCTGCAAAGATGTTCGACCAACCCGGAATATGCGTCGCTATGAGAAAGCGGTTGGTGGAGATCGCCCATTCCCAAACTCTCATGGCCTCTCAACAAAGTGGGTAGGATCTGGTTCCCCCTTGTTTGTTGATATACCAGACCACTGGCATGTTGTCTGTCTGAATTGCAACTGTCCCTAAGGGAAGAAGGGCTTGGAGTGCTTGCAACGCCAAAAGCACCGCTCTCATCTCTAGGACACTGATATGCAATAAGGTCTCTGAATGGGTCCACGTGCCTTGGACGGTTCTGCCCATACAGTGCCCCCCCACCCTAGGCGAGAAGCATCCGTGGTGACCGTGGTTAGAGGCGGGGACATAGAAAAGGGGCGCCCTATCTGGAGGTCCGGTGATTGGAGCCACCAGAGCAGGGAATTCCTGCAAGCCCTGCTGAGGGGGATAGGTGCACTCACCAGGCGCAGCAGGATGGATCATTGAACCTGCAAGGTCCACTGTAGTACTCTCATGTTCAAGTGCGCTAAAGGTAGCAGATTGAGCGTGGCCGCCATGGAACCTAGAGCCCTCAGAACCAATTCTGCTGGAGGAGCCGAGGATTGTAAAAGGGCCAGTATGTGGAGCTTCAGGGTACAAATCCGGTCCGGAGTCAAGAAGACTCTCAATAGGTTTGTGTCTAATCTGGATCCTATGACGTTTAAGATCTGGGTTGGATGAAGGGAAGATTTGTTGAGGTTGATCGTGATTCCCAGCCGGGAGGCCAGGTGGAGGAAGTAATCTCTGGCTGAACACAGTAGATGCCTGTTGGGGACGGTCAGGAGCCAGTCGTCCAGGTAGGGAAAGACCTGTATACCCTGGAGTCTCAGGTGGGCTGCTACTACTGCCAGAACTTTGGTGAACACCCTGGGAGCTGTGGTGAGACCAAAGGGGAGGGCCCTGAACTGGTAGACTGGCTCCTAGCCGAAAGCGGAGAAACTTCTGGACCGTCTGTCCATCAATATGTGGTAGTACGCATCCTTGAGGTCTATCAAGCACATCCAGTCGTTCTCCTGTACAACGGGGAGAATGGATTGAATGGTGACCATCCGGAACTTTTCTTTGGCCACTGACAGGTTTAGTAAGGACAGGTCGAGGATTGGCCTTAAGTCCCCCATCTTTTTTTGGCACCAGAAAGAACCTGGAGTAGAAGCCCAATCCGGACTGGTCTAGGGGAATGCGCTGGATCGCTCTTTTTTCTAGCAGCTGCTTTATTTCTGCGGCTGCTGCCACCCTTTGATTGGGTGGGACATCGGGGAGGCTCCGGGGTCTAGGCGGGGGATTCAGAAAGGGGATTTTGTAACCTCTGGATATGATTTGAAGCACCCAGCAATCTGTTGTAATGGACTCCCAAACTGCTAGGTGCCTTGAGAAACACCCCCCGACTGCCTCCAGAGTGGAACAGTTGGATAACCCTTCAGGGCTGCTGCGTGGGCCGATCTGAAAAGGGTTCTCTCGACCCGAAATTCTTTGGTCCCCCTCTGCCTCTGGGCCGGCGTCCACCTTGTCCTCCTCTGCCTCTGAAGGACGAGGGGTCCGGAGCGAAACGGGACTGTTGAGACTTCCGGAACCACATCTTCTTCTGTCCCCTTTGGTTCCTGGTGAAGGACCTCTGGGGAGCCGAGAAGCGGACTCCGACGGTAGACAACGTCTTCCTGTCTTTCTCGCTCTGGATCAGCGTGTCGCGGACGGTCTTAACAAAAAGCGAAGAACCGTCAAAAGGGGCATTTGCGAAGGACGCCCTGAAGGGTTCCGCAAAGTCGCAGAGGCGGAGCCAAGCGTATCGTCTCAAAACAACGCCCGCTCCACTAGCTCTAGCGGCTCCTTCCATAGCATGGGAGAGGAGCCGCATAGAAGTGTTCGAGATGAACTTGAGAGTGGCCATTCGAGCTGAGAACACCTTCTTATCCTCAGTCGACATGGACTCTGGGGGCGACCCGGCGTATTCCTTGATGAGATCCCGCTGGAGTCGTATGACGTGTGCCATATAGTTCAGCGACCTCACCGCGAAGGTAGCTGAAGCGAACATCCGCTTCCCCAGGCGGTCGATCGTCCGAGACTCCTTGTCGGGAGGATGGACCGAGGAACTCTCCTGGGCTAGTTCCCTCTTGGTGGCAGCCGCCACCAACATGGCATCTACAGGAGCACCCTTGCTCCATTCCGCCCTATCAGTGGGGGGGGGGCTAAGGATTTTATCCGGTCTCTTTTGAATGGGCTCAACAGTGTCCGGTTCCTTCCATGCCCTGGTAGTGATGAGATCTACCAGGGGATCGGTGGGAGGGGACACCCAAGAGGTAGATGGGCCTGCATCAAACGCCTCCAGGAACACAGACTCATCCGAGGAAGGCTTTTGGACTGACCACCCCCCTCTAATTCGAAGCATTTCCATAATGTCTCCGAAGGAGACTTCCTCGGGGGGTGACCTTGGGGAACCTTCCCCTTCCTCTAAGTCCGTGTCTTCTGTCAAAGACTCGGGTGAGTCCAAGTGCCTCCTCTTGCACTTAGGTTTGTGAGGGACCTCCTCGGGGGGGGGGGGCTGTCTGAAGAGGCCTCACCAACCACATCTTGTTCCTCTAAGGGAACCACCTGGGACATAGGCGCAGGCTGTCCCTGGGGCCGGGTGATGGAAGGTAGGCCCGTCTGAGAGAGAGTGCAGAGTTGATCCGTAGTCGGAGCCTGGGGCCTGGAATACCTCGACAATACCCTCTCCACTACATCAAACGCCGTGGGAGAACTGCTCTCTCAAGGATCAGAGAGCAGCCCCCTTGGATCCAATGTGTGTATCGGGGCCGGTGCTGAAGCAATCGGATCTGAAGGGCCAGTATACTCCGACCGAGACGGATCCAAAGACACACTGACCCCTCCAGATCCGAAGCTCAGCTCTCGGCTCCGAGAGCTCGGATCCGAAAAGGGACCCGACAAACTCGAGGGTGCGGTCGGAGCCGAAGTACAAAGCACTATTGGCGCCGAACCTCCCCCGGCTCTTATGCAACCCGGATCCGAAGGCTCCGAACCCCGAAAGTGGGTCGGAGAAGGAGCAATCGAGAAGAAAAAGGGGGTCGAGCTCCCCCCCGGAGGGGGGGAGGCATGAGCACTCCCATCTGCAGCTGGGCCTGGAGGAACCTACGCATCATCCGGTCCATATCTGCATCGGAGAAGCTTCGGGTGGACCTAGAGGAGGCCACCGAGGCGGGCCAGGAGTGCCGCCTCGATGACCTCGAAGGTGACCGGGTCTCCTCCTCCGGCTCCGGGGAGAAGCGAGGTGAATGGAGCCAGGAAAGAGAAGGCCCGGAAGCCCTGGGAGAAGCAGCTTGTTTAGCTGGTGGAGCCGAGGAGGAAGACTCGGCCCGCCGCTTGTGGTGTTGTTCCTTCTTCTTCTCCTGCCTAGCATCCCTCTCCTCCTGGCCTAAGGTGGAAGGTTGAGTCCCAGCCTGTGGAGCAAGGGTGAAAGGGGGCACTGCTGCGGCCGCGGCAGGTGCCACCAAGGGAGAGGAGGTCGAAGTCGAATCCGGGGGCAAAAGTCCCGCCAGAATCAGCTTTGATCTCCTGTTCTTTAGAGCCCTGGGGTTGAAGGCTGCACAAATAGTGCAGCCTGAGGAAAGGTGGTCAACCCCAAGGCAAATAACACACTGAGTGAGGCCATCCGCCAGGGATAGCTTATGGCCACACTCGGTGCATTTAGAGAAAAAGGTTTTTGGGGCCTCAGACATAGTTAAGCTAAAAAAAAAAACAACACAAGGCCCAACACACACGCCTTCACACACATGGGGAGGAAAGAACTACACTAAAAATTAACCAGATAACAATATTAAAACTAAAGGGTTTTTTTATACAAGGGCAACACACAAAACAACAAACAATATTACACTACAGAAAAATTAGAAAAACAATATTTTTCTCACAGAACGACTAACTCCCATGCCTGGAACTCGTTCAAAGCTGTTGAGTCAACTGCGGCAAATGAGATCTGAGGTCAGAGAGGGATGGCAGGGGATTATGGGTAAAGAGGAGGAGCTTGGAGCTCGGATCTTAGCTGTTTGAAGCTGCCGGCTCAGATCCGATATGGATCCGATACCCACAGGTTGATGGACAAATGAAGTTAACTACTTCAGATAGTAGAGTTAATGGACATATAAAGAGCAAAAAGTTTTACCTCCTGTGTTACTGTTAATTGTGATGATGTTGTCCTTACCTTTTACTTAACTTCTTCAAGGACCTTCCAGCACAGGGAACATAATATCATCTGCACATGTATTTTTATGTCAGTACTGATGAGCAGTTGAAATAAATATTTAATGCGTGACGCTGATGTCAGGACTGTTGTGTGTATTGCTGTACTGTCTGTAATAGTGGCACCACTGTTAGTTTGTTAGTGTGTGTATATATATATATATATATATATATATATATATATATATATATATATATATATATATTTATTTATAGATATTGTAGTGTAGGTATTAATTTTTTTCCAGAGTTTGTTGCTTATTATCACAGGTGATCCTGACAGTGGAAGTGTGGGACTTCTGCCACTTAATGTCAGAATACCAGCAGATTCTGATGATGATGGCCAAACAGAAGCATAGTCAGGGGGGTGCAGAGGTTGAATCTTTGACACTGAGGTTGTCATACAGTCATCCCCTGCAATTCCATCAGACACAGCCAGTAGGCCTATGCCTAACAAATCCAGTGAGCACTTGGATACTGAACAGCTGGAGGGTGAGACAACTGATCAGTGAATTACTGTGGCCTAAGTGCCTGTTGACTTTGGCTATAGCCAAAGTGAGGATGAGGTACCACACAGGAGGGTTGTTACGGATTCTCGGAGGAGACCTGCTGTCCATACTCCACCAGATCCAGGTGGTGTCTCTTCCCTTGCCACTCATAGTATGATTAGGGTCATCATGGAGGCACAGGTATATTCTCTTAGGTCTTCCAGTGAAATGCTTAGGGTTGCAGATGTGGCATTGGCTGTCATGCATGACTGCCTCCATTGTGTTGCTGATTCAATGTATCGGATGAATGACACACTGGGACAGAAAGTGTCTGTGATGGAACATCTGCTGGGAGGGGGACAGCATCCTTGTGGGTGTAGGTCAGCCACATCATCTGGTGTTAGCCAACATGGCTGTACCCGATCATGCTCCCATAGTGGCAGTACTTCTACTGCTTTGTCAGTGGTTGAGCTGTCCACACCTAGATGTGAAAGGCCATGGGGTCATGGTCCTGGGTGTCTTAGTGAAGAGAGCTCATCCAGCAGACATCAGCCATGTTCAAGTAGCAGCAGTGCATCTGACTGTGGACATGGACATGCGAGTGCAACTCCTGGCAGAGTCAGTTCGTGTGGTCGGGTAGGACAATGATAAACTGCCACCTCTACCATGCACAACTCACACTTGTCCGGCATACCACGACGTAGAGCTAGCCGAGAGCTTGGCTGTGTTCATACAGACACTCACACACCAATTTCTCCTGGAGGACCCATACAGACACACAAAACAGTCACATGGTTCAGCAGTGAAGCTTAAAACTCATTTTGTCTCACTGGCCATTTGTTATTTTATCCAAATGTCTGCCTGCTTCTTTTTCTTATTCACACACACTTACCAACCTTTTGTGTCAGCCTAGGCTTCGTGTCCCCCCCACACTGTGTCATATCCCTGTTTTCTATCTTTCGGATTCAGGGATACATAAGCTTTGTGTCTGATGCTCAGGGTGCATAGCTAACTTAGTGCTTAGCATATATGCATTTGTGATGCTGAACTGTTAATTGTATCTTTGACTTATATTGGTCTTAGAAAGTTAGACAGCTGATAGCATCAAACTTTTTTTGCATCAGTATTGTTAATGATGTTGTGAAGGCTGCGGAGATTGAAACTAAAATGTATCTCATTACTTTCTAACTTCTCTCCTAAATGATTTTCCAATACAAACGTATGGTGCTAAACTGAGGGCATGTGGTGACCATCACTACTTTTGAGAGGTAGGACTGTGTGAATCTTTTATGCCTGAGGCCTGCTATTTAATAATGGACCCATATAAGTCAAATAAGTCTCTGCTGTCACATGTTAAGGTCATTTGTACAAATCACCCACCTTTTACTTGCTTACACTATCAAGTAACAACATGCAAGGATATGCCTGTCATTCATATTATTACACAATACACTCCAGGTTCAACACTTACCTTGTAAATCCAGCAGCTGCAACAGTTTTAGTTCATGGCTGACTCTGTCTGATGCGAGCAGTACACAGCCATTACGTGGGTAGGTAAAGGTTGTGAGTGTTGCCTGGCATCAATGTTACTATATGTAAGTGCATAGGAGGAAGGTTTCAGCCCCTTAGGTGGCGCGTGAGTGTGCTATGTGTTGTCTCTTAGCCAATGCAATGGCACACTGAGCATGCCTACATCTGCCTACATCCACAACAGCAACTGGTTCTCCCTCTGCCTCCTCACCTGTGTGTGGCTGTGTGACACTGCCATTGGAGGTGGGATGTGTGCCCCTTCCCCTTGTTGATCCACAAAAACTGTTTTCTCAGGATGATTTTGTGTAGCATGGCACATACAGTGAATACTGCAGTACTTGTATGTGGACTGCACTGCAGTGCTCTCCCAGATGTATCTAGGCACTGGGACCGCAACTTCAGCAGCTCAAATGCAGTTCTATGATATTTCTGATTTGAGCATGTGCCTCATTATGGTGTTTTTTAGCAGGTGTGTCTGCATTTCTGATGGGTGTCATCAACCATGGTTCCAGTGCATAATCTGCATCCCCCAGTAAATGACCCTGTGGGATATCCCTCTAGTGATCATCGGATAAAGTTGGGAGGTGTGCCAGACATGGGAGTCATGGTAACTGCCTGGGTTGTCAGCACACATATTCTAGATGATTCCTTTGGCGTTACATATGACTTGGCAGTTAATAGAGTGGAAGTCCTTTCTATTTATGTAGAGGCTTCCCTGTTCCCAGGGTCTTGCTTTCTACGTGTGTGCAATCTATGGCACCCAGTACTTCAGGGTAGTGTGCTACAGGGTAGAACTCCTGCATATTTCTGGCCCTATCCTCAGAAGTATGGGGAAAATATTTGTGGTCATTGTCATGTTGGAGCATATCATTCAGGAATTGATGGAGGATCCTGGATGCTGATGCCTGTGACACTCCCAGCATGTTCTCTGTTGATCTCTGAAAGGTACCTGTAGCTAAAATTCTAAGTGCTAGACATACCTTTGGCGCCACTGTGATGGATTCCCCTTGGTATGCCATTGCTCTGAGTCCAGAATGACAGAGGTTGTAGAGTTTCTGTAGTATGTCTCTATCCACCCTGTAGTGCTCTACAATTTCCATGTCATATAGATTGTGATAAGTTAAACTGGGTCTGAAAGCTGTTCTCCTTCTTGGCCATGGTCTGTTAACAGCAGCAGCAACAACAGCAGCAGCATACACTTCAGCCTGTTGCACATACACATGAATTAAAGCAACAGCAGCCCCTAACATTGTTTCTGTATAGACTTCTTTCCATGTCTGCATTCCAATAGGTTTTGGAATTCACAGGGAAAACCAGCACTGAGTCTACACGGCTGCTTTATAGCTTGTTGAACAGCTCCCCCATGCTGGACTGGTTGATTAGCATACAATCCAGCTACTTATGTTGTAATTATCATGCTACGGTGTTGACCTTGTTTGCCCAGCTCAGTGAGGCTCTACACAGTGTGTAGAGCCACTAACTGAATCCAAAACAGTTTACTACCATGTGCGCATCACGTCCTGCTGAGCTGGGCACACGGTATAAATGGACCATGTAGGCTTTATTGAATCTACCTACTTAACTATTTTCATGAAAAAGTCTGAAAGAATTCCTAGGGAAAAAGTCAAAATGCACTTGCTTCAGCGATACTAAATAACAACAACTGAACACAGTGATACTAGAGTTGTTCATTGTAATTTACTTCTGCATACCAGGTAGTTACTGTATCATTATCTTTCTATGTAATATAAGTGTTCTGCACATATAAATTATCATACTTCAATCCTTTATGTTCTAAGTCTCGTGTATTCTTGATATACTATATTTTGTACTACTTTGTACATGGTCATGACTAAAACGAATCAACAGACCAGTTCACTTACACAGTAAACAAATGGTAAAGAATGAAAGACAGACAGAGCTAAAAACATACATACATCCAGTAGTTAAAATGATTGCTTCAAACATATAAGTAAGCAAGCAAATAAACATGTGCATAAGTGGCAGGACAACATACTGATAGCTGAAGTACCTGGCTGAAGTTATCAAGCCGCAGTTACCACTTTTGATATAAAGGAAAAAATGTTTTTTAGGGCATCCCTCTTAGTTATATTCTATGAAGGGTAAGTCTTTAAGGTCACCATTCTGTGCTTCTTTGTCACAATGAAGTTCTTTAAATCTGAGAGGTGACGTACAGTTCTTCAAGTTTTGTCCTCCTTTGGGACTAGAAATAGATTGAAGTTTGCTCTCTTTTGGTGGTTTAGAACCCAATGTGTTGCATTTTTGTTCACAAGTGAGTGTTTTTTTTCCATTAGTTCTAATACAACTTAAACCAAGTGAAGCGGACTATGGAAAAAAGATAATGTGAGGGCAATTCTGAAACTTTACTGAATAACCTTTTGAAACTGTTTATAGAATCTGCCTGTCTACAGTAATGCTTTCCCAGTTTGAAATACCAACTGAACGCTACCAGAAGTTGTTGTTCTTCTTTCGGCTTTTCCCAGTTAGGGGTCGCCACAGTGGAACTCCAGTCCGCTAATGATTGGCAGTATATTTTTTTTTTCACAGGTGTCGAGGTGCCAGCTCGATGCCCAACCTTCAACGAAGACACGCCCATTCTATGTATGTCTTTTGAACACCACTCGACCACGGGGAGGACATGCAGACTCCACACAGAAGGCACTCCAGTCGAGAATCGAACAGGAGAACCTCTTGCTGTGAGGCAGTGCTACCACTGCACCACCGCGGCTACCAGAAGTAAAGATGGGAAAAAAGCAATGCTACACCTAAAAATCTAAGCTGCAGTTATTGTGACCTTTTCCTTTTTACTAAGATTTAGATTTAAAAGATGCAGGTGAAGCTGAAGCAGACCGCTTAGAGATGGTTAATTGAGTTCTTGTCTTTCTTTTCTACATTTGATAAAATATCACCTGCTTTTTTTTTACCAAAAAGTGAACTGGTAGTAATGGTGACATTCAGCAGCTGGGCCTTAATGTCTAATGGGTACGCCTCTGTTCCCAGCAAAAAGTATCTCAGTAATGCAGCCCCAGTGACAGATGCTTTAGAAGCAGAATTCATAGCATTGTGAACACATCTTGATATGTGTACTACTGTTTTACTAAATGGGGAACTACGTTTTTCCATCTCGTCTTCTGCCTCTCCTTCTGGTAAGGCTTGAATGTTTTCTTGTAACTTGGTGTTTGGTAATAAGTAATTCATATCCTAGGCAGGAAGGTTCATAGGTTCATAGGTGTTTACTAGGCTAATGACCACGAGGGCCTTTTTAAGCCTAGCCATGCATTCCAAATCTCTGACGAGTTCTGATACCCTTGATAAGTGTAAGCATGGGCCTGGGTGACGAACCATTTCCAAGTTACCTGTTTGCAACAGAGACACAGTTGCCAAACCAGGGATGAATTTACGGTTTCCCATCTAATTGTCCAAGTTTCACTTGAGTTGGATTAGGGAGAAACTCTGCTTCACATGGATGGGGAGCCTGTTCCACAGATGGTGTAGTCTCTGGGATACATACCTATCTCTCCAGCAGGTCCTATTTATATCACAGGTAAGGTTTAAGTCTTTAGAACGGGTAATTCTGGTACTGTTTGTTTTGTGGATATGTAGGAGGTCCATCAGAGTGGGGTCTCACAATGCCCTGTATACCAGGCAGAGATCTCCACTAAAAAGCCTGTAGGAGACAGAAGACAGGGATAGGGCCTTTAGGTGGTCTGCATAGGACATGTTTTTTATGCCCTGTATTCTTTTAGTGAGGAACCTCTGTGGACATTCCAGTTGTTGGACATTGCTGGTTAGGTACATACCAAAGGGGGCATTGTACTCAATGATAGGTCTGATGAATATCAAATACAGTGAAACAATGACTTCCTTGGACTTAAATGCCATACCTTTGTTTATAAGTTGTGCAACATAGAAAATAAGCCAAAGTTTAAAAAAAAAAACTCTTCCATTATGTCTAAAATATTTTGCTCTTCACCAAAAGGAATGGATACCTAGGAAACAGCCTTCATTTGATATTGTCTTCAAGCTAGTATCCTGTTCAACACTTAAATTACTGTATAATCAGACTTATTGACAGGAGTACCACACTGCAATTTCTCAGCTTTTAAGTGCTGGAGACTGTTCATCAGGGTGATGACAATTCTTGTTAGAAATTTCCTTACAGGTATAAAGAAGAAACCAGATAGACTTCTTCTTCTTTCGGCTTTTTCCTATTTGGGCTATTTCATTCTCATCATATCACAGCAATTCCTTATAAGAGATAGACTTCTTACATATTCACCATCCAAATTATTCCTTCATATGTTATACTATGTCTTTAGAGGAAGCGCTATAGGATTAGAACAAAGTGATATCACAGTTGAAATTACATCCAGCGGAAACTCAATCTGCTACATATAAAAATCTTCTTTTTCTTCCAAAAATATCCAAACCCTAAGAGGGAGAGAGAGACTACTTCCCCTGCCAGTGTTGGTACAGGTAAGGACTCAGGCTGATCTTTAACTCTACAAGAACTATACACATCCTGCACTAGTGGTGGCAAAAGCTGCTACAAATATAATGATTCTTGGACTATCTTGAACTGTTGCCTAGTAAAGTCTGCATAAGTAAAACACTGGGGAAGACTTAGATGAAAAGTGGAAAGTATAAACTTTGGTGGTGTTGCCTCCTTCTCAGTCAGTCTCACTAAAACTGGCACGGGATTCTCCATTTTGGTTCTTTATCCTGTCTGGCTTAGAGAATTACTCTTTTTAATTTCTCCAAGTCTTTTGGTTTTCTAATACCATGACGGGAATGGACCCCATTCCTAAATCAAAGTACGATTAAAATTCATGAAATTTGTACTGTTTCACTCTTTGATGTTAGCCAGAAGTGCTCTTTGCAGCACCCACAATGTGCCCAGCAATGACTCATTCTGCAATTCGTATGGTGTTACATGAATTGTTAACATATCTAAATATGATTGTAAATTCTTTTTTATAAGACCAGTTGCTCCAAATACTATTGGAACTGTCTGGGTATCTTTCTTCCACATGGCTCTCGTTTCTGCCTGCAGATCGAGGTATTTTATGACTTTGTGTCTCTCTGTACGCAAGACACTGTAGTCACTAGGTCTGGTGATTTCAACAATCAATGCTACTTTTGTCTTCTTTTCTTGGACCACTATACCCATTTTTCTAGCATCTATCTTTTGGACTGCTGGTACTGGGTGATCTCAGCTGATGTAAACTTCATCATTTTCTATGATTCTCTGTGGTTCATGTTTCCAGTGTTTTTCAGCCACTTTGATACCATAATGTTTGCACAATCTCAAGTGTAACAATCTCGCCACATTATTATGCCTTTCAGTATACAGTCCCTCTGCCATTAGAGAGTCGCAACCGGAAAATACGGTGTGTGACTGTTTCCAATTCAGTTCCACAAAATCTACATATGTCTGTTTCTCCGACATGTTCAATGGACTTAGTAAACCAGCTTGTACGTAGCCCACTATCTTGGGCTGTCAATATTAACCTTTCATTTCTTGATGTAAATTCACCTCTCCTTAACCATTCCTGCGTTCATTCTTGATCAACATGAAGCTCTTCCAGAAGTTTTCTATACTTGCAACTATATTTATGTTTTTCCACATTTCTTGCCTTCTCATCTGGTCCGTCACCTTACATTCTTTCTTTTGCTTTTTAGCACATTCAGTTGCTGCCTGTTTGTTATCCACTTCTGGTTTGATTTCCATTCCTGCTTGACGTCAATACACTTCTCCTAAATTAAGCAGAGATGTCATCTTAGATTTATTCTCCTCATGTTTCAAAACTTTCACCACATTTGGATCTTGTGAGGTCAGTAGATATGTGTGGAGTCCCATGATTGCAGATCTATACATGTAATCAATTTCAAGGCGGCCCATCCCTCCTTCAGAATGGGGAATATATAATCTTGGTATACACTGATTTTTATAAATCATTTGGTGAGCATGAAGCATACTTCTTGTTTTAATATCCAAACTATCCAGCATTTTTGGGGCCAGTCAATCACTCCAAAACTATAAGTTAGGACAGGAAGAGCAAATTGATTTATAGCTTGGATCTTATTCCTATGTGTCAATGCTGTTTTCAGGATTAATTTAAGTCTTCTAAAGTACTCCTTACTAAGCTTTATTCGCATTTGTTCATGTTTTATTGCTGATCCTTCATCAATTCCCAAGTGTTTATACACCCCCTCTTGCCCATGTTCTTTTATATCACATTCTTGTCCCAAACTGATGTTTTCCTGGTGCTGCAATTTCCCTTTTTTAAAGGTTGCTTTTGTACATTTATCAAGACCAAATAACATTCTAATATCATCTGAAAAAGTTTTGACAACCTGCAGCTCTATGTGGCTCTGGTGATGATACTGCTCTCAGGGTTTGTTGCTTCCTCTTACATGAAATCTAAAGGAAGTCACATTTTTATGCACATCTGTGACAGCTTTTGTGCCCCATAACTGAAAACCACCCAGTGTGCTGCTCTTTCCTACAAGAAGCTCAAGGAGAATGTACAGTATTTTTTTAAGTAATGACTCTTTTTATCTATACGCCTGCTTGCAGTCATTCCTTTTGGTAAAATATCCTTTCTCCATTTTGGTTTAGCTCTTAGAATAATTTCTGTTTATTCTATTACTATAATATGCTGTATGGTTGTTATTTTGCTTAATGATTTGCATCTGGTATCCTAGACTCTCTTTACATCTCAACCCCCCACTGCATCATCTGTTTCCGCTTTGATTTACAACCTTCTGCTTGAGTTGTGTATATGAACCTTAACTGAGTAGGTCTAAAGTACACGTTTAAATTATTCCATTTAACTGTTGCCCTTTTTCCCTCCCAAATAAATTCCTTCATCTTGTTACTATCATCCACAACTTCTCCTCTGGTTGATAAAAATATGCCTGACCTGTATATAAGATTAAATGAATTAATAAAATTTTCTCTGCTTGTATATAATTGATTACATCCATAGTCAATTTTTGTACTTTGTTTTGTTTAGTCCTTTTTCACATATCCTTAGCTGTCGTAACAGATTTTTTTAATCCATACACCTAAGTACTTCATCTTATCATGTTCCCTTAGATATGGGTATTACTGAATCAATTCATGAATGTATAAACAGTATACCGCCATTGCTGTTTTATCTTCATTTATTTTATATCATGAAAAGTCATTAAACTGTTTCAAAATGTACTACATCAAAATGTCTTTTTCTGGACTTAAGTGCATCAAGTGCAAAACAATATCATCTGCAAATAAAGCTATTTTTTGTTGATTACCATACCAATTGTATCTTTGAATTTATGAATCCCTTATTTTCTTTGCTAATGGCTCTAAATATAAAGCAAATAACAAAAGGATAGAGAACATCCTTCCCTGGTTCCTCTGTTCAAACACAGTTTATAAGCGACTTATAACCACAGTTTGTAAGAAAGGAACCCTTCCTCCTTAATTCTTGCCTACGTTGTTTATACATGTATCTTATTAGCCGTATTACTCTATCGTGGAATGCAAATGCTGCCATTGCCCTACTCATAAAATCCCAGCTGACTCTACTGAATGCTTCCTCTGCACCAAGGCCTACCAACAATATTGGTGTTTTCTTACACACTGCTTACCTCTGAATCACCATTGTTTTATTACTGTTATGCTGTCAAATGTTTGCCTCACCTCCACAAGGCTACACTGATCCACATCTATCAACTTTCAACACCTTTGTTATTTTCTTAGCTAGTATAGACATAAACAGTTGATAATCATTAATTAAAACTGAAATAGGTCTATATGAAGCCATATATGAAGGGTTTTTACCTTTTTCTGGGTAAAACAGACACCATAGTTTTCTTCCAAGATGTCATTACACTTTCCCCCTTTTAAAATATCATTAAGCCAAACCTTCCAGATCTTTAACACTTTCTTCTGCCCTAAGTTCTAAATGCCCACAAGAATACTGTTGGCTTTCGGAGACTTCACTGTTGATTGATTTTATCTCATCACTTGTTATCTTGGCAACAAATGCTTCATCCTCTAACCTTGGCACAGTTAAATCTTCTATAATATTTCCATGTGAGCCTTTTCTTAGTTTCCCTACTTCTCTGCTTTAAACAAATTTTCATAAAATGTATGAAGCATCTCTAATACCTCTGTAGGATTTCTGGTTATTTTCCTATCATCTAAGTTTGGCTACAACTCTTTCTATTTTCCATTGCTCAGGACATCGTACTATTCATTTATGTGCTTTATGGAGTTTTTTTGTTTGTTTGTTTCCGTTCTGCTTCATTTTTTTCTAGTTTACCCCAGTGCCCCTGTACATCTCCATGACTTTCCTACAGCATGTGGATTACCTCTATTATATAGTTGGGGCTACCATGAACCCCAGGGACATCCTGGGAAGGGGGGGTTGTATCACTGACTGCTTCTGCCAAGGGGGGGGGGTTGTATTAATGAAATTCCCTTGGTGCCACCATCCCCTGCATTTGCCTGTTTACATCCAAGGGTAATTCCCCAATATGGGCAGCACCTCTTGATAGGAATGCCTAGACAAAGACCCTCTCCCCAGGAAGGACATGTCCATTTCTCACTGCCAGCATCTCAGATGCCTGAGCCACTAATTTAACCTGGGTCACCTGAGCTATAGTTAAGATTTTAATCATATATGCCACAGCACTGGCTGTTCCCTAGAGTTGTTAGCAAAAATAGCTGTTTAACAGCAACCTTTCTAAATGCATGCATATTATCAAAATCCCCCATTATTTTCCTTTTACATTCCACAATTGCTCCTCTTCTTGTTCTATGAGATCTCATTCTCCTGCAATATTTTACCCTTTGTCAAACTCTCTAAATAATTCCTATTACTTCTTTCCCATATTCGTTCTCTATTACTTCTGTCAGGTTTTAACTTGATTTTCATTTTGTCTAACTCACTAGCTATTCTTCTGAAATCATTTCTGTCTTCCCTAGTAACTCTGAAATCACATCCACTAACCATTCTTTAAATTCCTCTTTTTAAATGATAAGGAGGAAATTACTAGTTTCTCATTTCTGCATCATTAGCCTCCACTGTTACATTAGTTTCTATTGGTGCATGATCTGATACAGTTATTGCATGTGTCTGAAAGTTTTCAAATATACATGTTACTATAAAATATAATTTCTATACAGTCTTGCTCAGTTATGGTATCATCATCAGCCCCCTTTTCCCATTTTTCTACATGGGGTCGGGGTATCATGTTAACTGTCGCCAACTCTCTTGATTGAATGCCACACTCCTGCCTTCTTCAACTTTCATGCCTGACTGTCACAGATCTTCTTTCACACAATCCATCCACCTCTTTGTTGGATGTCCTCGCTTCCTCTTACCTTCTTCCTGTCTGTCCCAAATCATCCTCACCAGATTGTCTTCTGCTTTTCTGCACGTGTCCAAACTACGATAATCTGTTCTCTTTGATCTTTTCTGCAATTGGCGCTACTGTGGCTTCTGCTCTTATGTCCTCATTTCTTCTTCTGTCCCACAATGCGCATCCTACCACCTTTCTCAAGCACTTCATTTCCATCACCTCTAACTTCTTCAACTGTTCTGCCTTTACAGCCCAGGTTTCTGTGCTTGAAAAATAATATAGAAGTTCTGTCTGAATTCCTGCTACTGAATTCACATTTTCTACGTCGGCTTGTGCTCTGACTTGCACAGACCACTATCTGTTCTTATATCTGTTCCCCTCTCAGATGTGAGAAACAACGTGCAAGCTTTCAGTAAATGTTAACTTATCAAAATCCCCCCTTATTTTCCTTTTACATGCCACAATTGCTCCTCTTCTTGTTCTATGAGATCCCATTCTCCTGCAATATTTTACCCTTTGTCAAACTCTCTAAATAATTCCTATTACGTCCTACCCTTGTATATTTAAACTAAACTGTGGACTATGACATTTAGTGCACTGAAGTACTACTTTTCATTTCCACCAATGTTTTGTCAGGAACAGCTCCTTCTGCTAGTACAATTGCAGCTCTACTAATATAAGACTAGGCTGCTTTTTCATGGCCACAATTGGAACACGTACATGATGACCACTTTCAATTAACAAATCAAGCTGTGGAATACAAGTACAGCTGCTTACATATACTTTTGCAAAATTAATGCAGTCTATTCCATCTAGATTCTCTGATATGCCGCTTACAGATCTCCAACATTTATTCGATGAAAGTCATATCACCAAGGTTAGTCAGAGGAACGTTACTTCTCAAAATCAACAATAGTGACAGGGATCAAAGCTATATCTACATGATACATGTAAAATCCTCTCTCTTCACTAGAAACCAAATAGAAAATTTCTGGGGAATACTTTGGTGAGCTACAGCTGTATTTCATCTGGTATTAATTAGAAGGCCAACGCTGGCTAGGGCAATGATAGGTATGCATCACTTCACATCTGACTCTTTTACAATTCTGTACATAGTACTTCACCAACAAAAACATTAATGAAAGGCATTCATACAGAGATTAGCTTTGTGGAGGCTGATATATGCATTTGTAAAGGCTGTGGTGACTAATACTTCAGCATATGAAAGCCTTCAAACTTGTGTTGTCACATCATTATAGCCTCACACATGACCGACTACACCTGCTGTAGTGGTTGCGAACTGCTTTAATTTTAATGGTTTGTAATACCACTAAAAGTATCTATCAACAGTCTTCTGCTGATGCTACATATTACTTAAAAATTACATCAAAACTCATTTCATACAGGTTAGGGAAGGAAGAGTGATACAGGTAATGGGGGTGGGGGGAGGTGGAGCTAGGTCCATTCCAACTCCTTTCCTATACTTGCTGAAGTAAGTTTTGATGGTTTGGTTGAATTACTGTTCAACAACTTAACCGACTGAATGGAACCATATACATTTTTCCTGTTGTATATTCTTCCCCCTCAAATTTCGTTTAAGCGTCTTCCCTTTTTTTTTTTTTTGTTTAATGACTTTATAACCATAAGCTTCTTAGATAGAATAGAGAAATTCTTTACGTAAAATTAGGTTACACAGCTTGAAAGTTAAATATGCAAACAAAAACTGTAAAATAAAATATTTTGAACAGACAGATATAACAGCTAACTAGTTTTACCATTACCACCAACTGACAATAAATAATACATCTACTTCTGACTTTTGTAGGACAAACAGGCAAGCTCTGCAGTCACAAGCTACTTACTCAGGGTAGCAGACCTAGCTGATTTAAGAAAAAAAATCCCTTTACTTGAAGAACCTCCACAGGGGTGTCTTGGAATAAGGCAATCCAGGGAAAGTATAGTTGTGTACACTTACCATAAATGTAGATGTTCGAGTGTATTCACTGTTGCAGTCATCACATTTGGATTATCCCTGCCAGGGTAGCCCTCGGCTGGCCCGAATACCAGAGGCTTAGTATTTCTAAGTTGGTTGCTGTCCCTTCAGGACTGACGTCAGGTCGTCAGTAGTATAAAGTAAGGCAGCCAACGCTATTACATCAGTTGTTCTTGCCCTAACCTGTCAGGAGCCCCCAAGTAGGAGCCAGGTTCTGGTGGAAGAACCCCACCAGTAGAAAGTAAATACCAATATGTCCATTGTAAGGAAAGAGTAGAAAAAAGGGGGATGTAGGGAGGGAAACCAGGACTGCCACAGTGAATACACTCGAACATTACATTTCTGGTAAGTGTACACAACTGTACTATGTTCTTCGTGTTTCACTGTTGCAGTCATCACATTTGGGTTGATTCCCAAAGCTGAGGAAATGGGTGGAGGCAGTCAAGGAAACTAGTGGCTGGCTAGGTTGCCCTGCAAGACTGCAGAGGCAAACCCTGCCTGGATTTGGAGAAGAGAGGCAGGTGGTAATGTTTGGTAAAAGTGTGAATAGATGTCCAGGTGGCAGTCTACAGGATGTGCCTGGTTGGGACTCCTCTGAGGAAAGCTGCAGAGGTGGAGGCTGCTGTGGTGGAGTGAGTCCTGACCCCCTTGGGGGAGGCTTTCTGTGTTGTTTGTAGCAGAAATGGATGCAGTGTGTTATCAATTTGGAAATGGTTTGTTTGGAGATGGCTTTGCCTTCTGCCCCTGTAGCAAAGCTAGCCAGCAATTGATCAGGCTTTCTGAAGGATTTAGTCCTGTCTAGATAGAATCTGAGATGTCTGTGTACATCTAGAGAGTGCAGGATCCTTTCCCCCATGTTCTGGGGATTAGGGAAAAAATGGACAAATGAATGGATTGGTTGAGAGCCACAATGGACACCACCTTGGGCATGAAGGATGGGTTAGCCCTGAGGGATACCCTGTCAGCATCGAAGATGATGAAAGGTCCCAAAGCCATGAGTGCTTGCACCTCGGAGACTCTTCTGGCTGAAGTGATGGCCAGAAGGAAAGCTGTCTTCCAGAAGAGAAATTTTAGCTCTGCAGAAGAAGCTGGTTCGAAGAGAGGCAGGATGAGTTTTTCTAACACAAAGTTAAGGTCCCAAGCTGGGGTTGGTGCTCTTCTGGGTGGCCTCAAGTTGCTAGCCCCTCTTAGGAACTGTTTGATCAAGGGGTGTGAGAAAAGGGGCTGGTCAGTGGGAAAATGAGCAGAGATAGCAGAGGCATGAATTTTAATAGAGGAAAAAGAGAGGCCACTGTGTAATAGGTCAGGTAAGTGATCTAGGATGAGATGGAGGGAGGACTGTGTCGTACTAGCTCCCTTAGCCTGAATCCAGGTGCAGAACCTTTTCCATTTGTCAGCATAACACTTTCTAGTGCTAGGGCATCTGGCCTCATGTATAACATCTAGAACCTGTTTACTGAGGTTGGCAGATTGATCGGGGGTTAGGGAATAAGCCAAGCTGCCAAACTGAGTGTCTACAATTGAGGATGCATGTATTCCCCTTCCCTCTGGGTCTCGAGGTTTGGAATCTGAGGAAGATGCCATGGTGGCAGTGGGGACAGGCTGCGCAGCAAGGGGTACCAGTGCTGGCGAGGCCAGTCTGGAGCTATAAGAATCGTCCTTGCTTT
Source organism: Protopterus annectens (assembly GCF_019279795.1). Classification (NCBI taxonomy): domain Eukaryota; kingdom Metazoa; phylum Chordata; order Ceratodontiformes; family Protopteridae; genus Protopterus; species Protopterus annectens. The sequence continues at coordinate 1,850,142,530 of NC_056731.1, forward strand.
TTCCTCCTTTATTTTGAGCAGTACCCTGGGAATGAGAGGTAGTGGAGGAAAGGCATAAACCGATAGATTGACCTAGGGGAAGGACAGGGCATCCGCTCCCTGCTAAAGAATTTGCTGAGCTGATGGTTGGTATGGGAGGCAAAGAGGTCGACCTTCGTGGTGCCCCATTTCTGAGTTATTAGGGTGAAGGTTCTTCTGTTGAGCTGCCACTCGTGTGGGTCCAGAAGATTTCTGCTTAATTGGTCTGCCAGAGAGTTGAGAGAACCTGGTAGGAATTGTGCTAACAGGTGGAGTTACATGGCAGAGGCTGTGTGCCAAAGAGTCATGGCCAGCCTGCAGAGAAGGTAGGAGTGAGTCTCTCCCTGCTTGTTGATATACCACATTACAGTGGTGCTGTCTGTTTTCATCAGGAGAGCCCCTGGGGAGAGAGGGAGCTTGAAAGCTATCAAGACATGCTGGACAGCTATCATCTCTTTTTGGTTGATGTGCAGAGGGTTTTGCTGTGGGCTCCATTGGCCCTGTAGGCACCTGCCGTTCAGGTGTGCACCACAGGCATAGTCTGATGCATCTGTGGTGAGGGTCTGGGTGGTGGGGGGTGGTGAAAAAGGTAGTCCCTTGTTGTGGGAGCATGCTGTCACCCACCAAAGAAAATCTTGTCTGAGGCAAGAAATTATAAGAGTCTCCAGGTCTTTACAGTGTTGACACCAAAGGCTTTTTAGGTACCACCTGAAGTTTCCTCATATGCAATCTGGCATATGGAATGAGTAGTATGCAAGATGCCAGGAACCTCAGAGCTTGCAGGATCTTCCTTGCAGACAGCTGGGGTCTGGTGGATAGTTGAGAGAAGTAGGCTGTCAGGAAATTTTGCTTTTCTGGTGTAAGGAGTGACATCTGGGATGCTGTGTCCATGCTTGCTCCCAGGAATATAATCCTTTGGGTGGGCACCTGTTTGGATTTCATTTCGTTGACTGTGTACCCTGGGGAGGTTAGTAGGGACTTTACAAAGGCCAGGTGCTTGAGCAGCTTTTCCTGACTGTCTGCCTGAATTAGGCAGTCGTCTAAGTATGGGTAAATCTGGATATTCCTTTGTCTGCAAAAGGCAATTGCCGGAGCAAGACATTTTGTGAAAACTCTGAGAGCAGTAGATAAGCCAAAGGGAAGTGCAGAAAACTGAAAGTGCTGAGATCCTGCCCTGAAACTGAGATATTTCCTGCATGATTCCCTGATAGGAATATGGAGGTAGGCCTCTTTTAGATCTAGGATGGCTAGCCAAGCATCCTTAACGAATATGGGTAGCAGCTGCTGGAGGGTGAGCATTTAAATTTTGGGATCACCAGGAAGGTGTTTAGAATGGATAGATTGAGGATGGGGCACTAGGTGCTCTCTTTTCTGGGTACCAGAAAAAGTCTGGGTTAGAAACCTTGGTCTCTCTGTTCTGCAGGAACGTGCTCTACTGCCCTCATAGAGAGCAGGGAAAGGACTTGCTTTTGTGCCTCTGTCCACTGGTTTGGAGGTACATCTGGGAACCCTTTTGGGGTAGAAATGATGAGGAAAGAAAATTTGTATCCCTGGGACACTATGCTGAGAACCCAGCAGTTGTTGGTAATGGTGGTCCAGGTGCTTGCGTGAAAGGAGAGTTTTCCTCCTAGGGGTAAGTGAAGGTGGGCAGAGGGAGGGGGTGGGGGAGGTGAGTCATTGTGAGTTCTTACCATAAGGGGTGGCTTAGAACTCCCTGGTTTTGAAGTGGAGGTAGTCCACTGCTTTGATCTCTGCATTCCCTGTGGCTGCTGTCTGGGGGGGGGTCTGGGCTGGACCGGCTTAGTGGGAGCAGGAAAAGGACCAGTGCTTGGTGGGACAATGCCTGCTGAACCTGTGTGGCTGGACCTGTAAGAAATCCTTAACTGTCTGCATAGATTTTGCTTTTTCTTCCATCTTTTTTAAGACCTCTTCTACCTTAGTGCCAAATAAGTTGTCTTTGTGTAAGGGGCAGCCAACAATTTAGATTTGACATGCTCTTGCAAGGGTTGTTCCGCATGCCTTCTAATGACTGATCAGGTGACTGCTGCCCTACAAGAAGCTTCTAGGGCATCAAAACCACAGTGCAAGGTGTGTTTAGTTACTTGACTTGCAGAATGCATTAACACTTTAGATTCTGCACAAGCAGGAAAGGACATTTTTTGTTTGAGGAGTTCCAGGGTATGTTGCTGAAATTTTAGCATATGGAACTGACAATTTAGTGCCCTGATAGCAAGAGTAGCTGAGGTGTATACTTTTTTACCCCATCTGTCTAGTGCTCGGGAATCCCTATCTCGGAGGTTGCTTTAATCCCTTTAGGCCCTTGAGAAATTACCTCAGGGTTAGCTGTAGGATTTTTAAAAATAAATTTGTGTGAGTCAGGGACTATATAGTACCTGTCTGGTTTTCTGGGTGCAGGAGGGAGGGTGTCAGGAGTCAGGCTGGATTCCAGGAAAACATCCTCCACAACATCCAGGACTGGGGGGATGGCCAGGGGTCTGTGCTGTGGAAGATTTAAGAATTCCCTGAGCCTCTTTTTAGACTGAGGGTCGTCCTGACTCTCCCATTGGAAATGCTCCCTTAAGGTATGAAGGCTTTCCCCAAAGAAAGAATCCTCTGGGGTAGAGGCGGAAGGGATGGAATCCTCTGCATCAGAATCCTCATAAGTAGAGAGGGGTTGCATGTCTTCATATTCAGATGCATCAGAGTCATCTGGCTCTTGTTCAGACAAAACTACAGGGGACAGATCTCTTTTCCTTTTGGAGGGGGTAGCTTGGCTTCCCCTGATCAGCATGATAAGGTCTTCCGCCATTTTAAGCATTTGAGACTGAGGCAAGGAAGCAGGCATCTGAGATTGGGTCGTCAGTTTCTTGGCTTGGTTCATATCCTGGGCCTAAGAAACTCGGTAGTTTTCGAAAGAATGATAGTCGTGAAAGAAGACGTCAGTTTGTGCGAGAAATGGAAGTGTGAAGGACTTCCTCGGAAGCTGGTGCCTGCTCAGTGGCTCAGGACCCATTCAAGGTAGAGACGATCGCAGGATCCTTGGTTGAAGAAGAGTTTTGCTGCATACCGGACTCTGAAAGGGTCTCGGTAGCGGCCAACGAATCCACAGAAGTGGGCATCAGGGGCTGTGAAAGCTCCTCACTGAGGAATGGAGAACTGGCGACTATCTTAATGGAAGCGTCGTCAGTAGGTTTGGACATGTGCGGTCTGTCTCTGTCTTTATCTTTATGTTTTTTTGGAAGATCTGCTGTCGGATGGCTTACCGAAGCCATATCAGAGTTCGAGGGCTGTAAGCGAAAATATTTAGCTACAATAAGGTCCCAACGACTGATACTTCTGACGTTGAACAAAGCACAGAAGCGACAGTGGGGGGCATCGTGGTCTGGGCCTAAACAAGTGACGCAGTAAGAATGAAACTCTCAGTGTGGTATTTACTTTCCACAGGTGAGACAATTGTTAACTTTTTCTGATATCGGTTAGTACAAGAAAAAAGGATCCCCAACGGGGTACTTAGCTTTAGAAGACTTCAGCTTCAACTCGGTAGATGAAACTTAGGTAGCGGCCGACCCGCACTTGTGAGAACTGCTCCTGCTTTGGGCTCCACGGCAAGAAAGACTGATGTAATGGTGGGGGCTGCCTTACTTTATACTACTGATAACCTGACGTCAGTCTTGAAGTGACAGCAACCGACGCAGCAATACTAAGCCTCTGGTATTCGGGCCGGCCGAGGGCTACCCTGGCAGGGATAACCCAAATGTGATGACTGCAACAGTGAAACACAAAGAACATCAATCAGTCATTGCAGTCCTTTTAGACAAATTGCCTTTTAGAACTGGGTAAAAAGTTCAGATTTTTTACTACATGCATGGTCAAACATTTAAATCTAAATACCCCACCTCCCACCAAGCAAAGCTTTTTAAATAACCACACAATTCCATCTTAAAGAAAGTCAGAATATATTTTTGACAGGAAGTAGCAATCTAAGGAGTCTTTTTGCCATAGGGAAAATACTACAAGCTGCCTTGTAACTATTTAGAGATTAATCTATTACTACAGAGTTACTAGAGTAATAGATTAATCTCTAAATAGTTCCAAGGCAGCTTGCATGATTTTTACAATGGAGAAAATAGGCTGTGGTGATGCAGTGGTTAGCATTGTCGCTTCACAGCAAGAGGTTCTCCAGTTCGATTTTCGGCTGGAGCACCTTCTGTGTGGAATCTGCATGTTCTCCCCGCAGTCGAGTGAATTTAAAGACATGCATGTAGGTGCAAGTGGGTGTGCCTTCTTTGAAGATTGGGTGTCAGGCTGGCAACATGACACTGTAAAAATTCACTGCCAATCATTAGCAGACCAGAGTTCCACTGTGGCGACCCCTAACCGGGAAAAGCCAAAAGACTATTACTATGGAGTTACAAAAGTCACTGAAGTTCTTTTTGCTTCAGGGTATCAGCCAGTTAGGTACATTTCTTTTTCATGAAAACATTAATTCATGCATTATTTCAAGTACAGTTATCAATGCTGACAAATACACCTGCAAGCACTTTTTATGTTGATATGATAAAGAGAAAAAATTCTGAGAACAAGTAGCAGATAATGGAAACAAGATAGAGTTCACTGCTCTGTATAGTCATTAAAGGAACAACAATGCATACTTTCTTCAATTTTTTGACAATGGTTTGGTATAAAAACAAGAAAAAAGTGACTAGGACAATTAATTTCTATCATGCAAGTCTTACTGGCATAGTTTGTTGGATGATTATGGTCCTTGTGCACTAAATGGGACAAAATGAAAGTTTCTCTTTGAAGCCTAAATTAAGTACCAAGATGTTCACTAGCATGCTGAGTTAAAAGAATAGACATGTTTTAGAATAAGAAGGCTCAAACTGATCCATACTGAGTCTTTAATCTGAATGGTTCAGTTTTTAAATTAGTTAATTTTGTTTTGGATGCATCCACACAGCACTTAAACTGCACAATTTAATGGACTGAGAAAGTCTGTATGACAGAATACTGCCAACAAACCAATTTTTATTTTACTGGTGCACTCTTTTGCTGATTTAGAAATAAAACTGAATGATACCCTGGCCTGATGCCAAAAGACTTGCTCTCAGTGTACACGACCTAGGCCTTACACTGAAGTAAATCACCCACACCAAGAGCAAGTCTTCTGGAATCTAGCCCCCTAATTAAGTAAGTAACCCCTCACTATCCTAATGGCAATGAAAAGAACCATTCAAACAGAATTAATTCATATCTGCCAAACAGGGAATCACTTAAGAACAATCAACCAAATTCAGAAGCAAAAATGTACTCTAGACCTTAACATCAACAAATAATTATTTATTTCTATAGTGGTTCACCTTTCAATTGCCAGTAAGTTGCCCATCACTCTTTAACTCAGGCACAATTAAAAAAAATCAAAACACGGTATTTTCTGTTAAAATGTTCTGTCGTGTGCACCTACACTGTATAATCACTTTACTTTCAAGCTGTGCTGTTGATATTCCAAAGGCTCATAAAACACCTGTAAGTATAAGTAGCAGAGTTTGCACATTCTAACAGAAAGTACAAGTACAAAATAGTGATAGACGTAGCATCAAATGCTCTACAACAGTAGCATTTGCTATGACAATAAATATAAATACCTTCAAATACAGTTTTGAAGTTTCGACTACTTCCAAAGAAAAAAATATTGTGTACATACACATACGGACACATACATGTGTCTGAAACACTAATATCGTACTGTATATTTACGGAATGAGTTGTTTAATGTGTGCCAAAGTTGCCAGTAAAACTCAAATCTCACTAATCCTGCAGTACAGTACAAGGCATTTAATGTAGCACACAAACTATACAACCACACATCTTAGCCATCCTTTTTGCTTGTCTTCTGTTTAAACTACCACATACCATTGAAGTCTGTTGTGCCCTATGTTAACTTCCTAAGTTGCTACTAAACAGGGCTTTAGGTAACTTGCACAGCTTGTAGGAATGGTGTGTCTTGTGAGTGGTTTTCTACTTTATTTCATGTCTTATTTAAGCACATTTTCAAAACAGTAGAACAATTTTGAATTGCTGTTTTGGATGGTTTATTTTATTAGAAATACACGCACGCATATATATTTCAGTTAAACACCTACCACTTCGTGATGTGCTGCAGTTAATGTTTAATACAAGGAATCCATGACCTCGGATGTTTGAATGTTATCATTAAACACGTTTTCAAAGCAGTAGAACAATTTGGAATTGCTGCTTTGGATGGTTTATTTTATCAAGAATACACACACGCATATATATATATATATATATATATATATATATATATACATATATATATATATATATATATCTATATATCTATATATACATATATATATATATATATATATATATATATATATATATATATATATATACATATATATATATATATATATATATATATATATGTGTGTGTGTGTGTAGTTGTACTTTGCAGTTCATTTCCCAACAAACCTTTTCTTTACACCCTTGAATATCTCACAGATAATAGGGAAAGAAGGTTCTTTGCAATGATGATGAGGTCTACCTATTTTGTAGTGCACTGTCTGTTCTTTATGTAACATGCGTCTGAGAAATGTGGACAGTCTCTTTGCCTGCCCATTGTCTGTTTACGTTGTTGTGAAGACAGTTACCTTCAGTTTATCCTTTTGTCTTTAACATATACGAGGTGTAGACATTTTATTCTGATAAAAATAAAAAACATGTAGTCTGAAACAAATCTGAGAGTATGCTGGATTTATTGTACTGAGCCACGAATTTTTAAATCACTTATATTTATGATTCATGCATAATATTTCAGACGAGCATAAGCAGTTTAGACTTTTTACACCACATTACAAAATCACTTGTGTTTGTTTATTTTATGGTACTTTTCCTGCTGAGATGAGGGTAAATATCAAGGTCTCTTTGGTAGTAGGGAAATAATGTAGCCAATTCAAGTGTCTGCAGTGCAAACAACTGGTAGGAGTTTAACGGAAAAGTACTGTTAATTTTAATATTTTTTATTCTGCAGTAGTTTATTTCCAAGCATTTTTTAGCAATGTAATGAGGATTATGTCAGGAAGGATATTATTTTTGTTTTTCTTTTTTCTTTTTGTGTGTGAAACAAAAATTCTTTTATTAATTAAAACTTACACAAATACAAAAAAACAAAACAAAACAATGCAGACCTCATGTGCAATACAATTTTTGGAATCCCTGGAGGTTTTTCTTACATATTATAGTTTCTTAAAAAGTCTAACTCCAAAATGAACAATTATACAAAAAACTTAATCCATATCCATGGTAAAAATAACATCATACAAAACAGACTGATTACTGATACATCTACTAAGCCTTAGTCACTGCTAGCTGATGAATCAATTCAAGTTCGCAGATTTCTTGCTAATTGCTAAGCTTTCTCCCATTAACAACCATTCATAATTAAGAAAAAAAGAAGTTATGTACTCACTGTAACGTTCCATGTTTGTTGTTCATCTTGCCATTCATTCTTACTTGAATGGATTTAGAGCCGATCCTCGGCTCCAACTTGGCTGAATACACAGCTGGAAGTCTCAAACTTGGCTCGTGGCAAGGTAGGTATCCCATGATGCAGTGGTGCAACTCTCCAGATCTTGTTTGCTGTTAACATTACTAATGAGTAATATATAGGTATGACCCCATGTCAAGGAGAAACAGAATCAGAGGAGCTCATGAATAAGAGTAAAGATCACCACCAGGCCCTCTAGGAGTCCTTGGATGGGGGAAGGAGGGAGGGGTCGTAAAAATGAATGGCGAGATGGACAACAAACATGGAACGTTATGGTGAGTACATAACTTCTTTATGTTATGTTGTCCTATCTCGCCTTCATTCTTACTTGGATGGTACAGCGTCCCCAACACCTTTTCCAGGGTGGCTCACGGAAGTACACCTTTCAGCACAGTGGAACCAAAGGAGGCCCTGTCCCTGGTGGCCAAATCCACTTTGTAATGAGTGATAAACGTATGAAGATTGGCCCACATAGCTGCAGCACAAATAATGTCCATAGACATTCTAGCCTAAAAAGAAGAGGATGTAGCTAATGCTCTGGTTGAGTGACCTCTAATTCTGAATGGTAACTTTCTATTATTGGAAGTGTAGATAAACGTGATACAATTTGAAAGCCAATTTGAAAGGGGGACTTTAGATACTGGCATACCCTTTTTTGCCTCAGAGAAGGAGATGAATAATTGATCAGACTTCCTGAAATCTTTAGTTCTATGCAAATAGAATCTGAGCTGTCTATGCACGTCCAGTTGCTGGAGTTTACACTCTGCCTTGTTGCTATGATTGAGGAAAAACACCGGGAGCTCAATGGATTGATTGGTATTGGATTGAGAGCAAATCTTAGGTATAAAGGACGGATTAGTTCGTAGCGATACCCTATCATTATGAAAGATCAGATATGGAGGTCTGACTAACAGTGCGTGCAACTCTGAAACTCTTCTGGCAGATGTTACAGCTACAAGAAAGTTGGTTTTCCAGGAAAGAAATTTGAGGTCACAAGATGAAGAAGGCTTGAATGGTGGCAATGTTAGTTGAGACAGGACAAAATTTAAATCCCAAGGAGAAAGTGGTTCTTTAAAAGGAGGTCTCAATAAGGAAGTGCCTTTTAAAAATGCTTTACATAACCTGTGACATTACGTTAGGAGAATGTTCAACAACGTGGAAATTTGAAATTGCAGCCAGCTGAACTCTAATAGTTGCTGCAGTCGAGCCTTGCTGGAAGAGTTCCGCAAGAAATTCTAAAATGGACTGAATTGGTGCAGAAAAAGGGTCAATGTTTCTAGTTTGCAAACAGTGAGAAAATCTTTTCCACTTGCTAGTATATAGTTTTCTAATAGAAACTTTATGAGAGGACATCAATATGTGTTTGACTGCTGGAGTGAAGTTTTGAAGCCTGACTAAACTGGGAAATGGAGCAGCCATGCTATCAAGCTGCGGGTGTGGAGAGAAGGATGAAGTGTTCCTGACATATGTGTCAAAAGGTCAACTACTACTCCTATGAACTATGAACTGGGTCCAGAACCCACGGCTTCTCCTGTAGATGAGGTCAGAGGAAGGGGAACCAAATCTGCCGAGGCCAATATGGGGCAATGAGAATTAGCCTGCTTCCCAAGGATTTTGCTTTCTGGATGACTTTGGGCATGGGGGGAAACGGGAGAAAGGCATAAAGAAGTCCCTTGGGCCAATTGTGTACAAGTGTGTCTCTCGGTGTCTCCCCTGGAAGGGGAATTAGGGCAAAGTAGCTACTGCACTTGGCATTCACGGGAGTGGCAAAAAGATCGCAGCAAGGCTGGCCCCATTTCCAGAAAACCTCTTCCGTTATGTTCTGGTTCAGACACCACTTGTGAGGCATTAATATTGCCCTGCCGAGCTTGTCCGCTATCACGTTAGATTTCCCTGGGATGTGTGTTGCTACTAGAAAGCGTTGAGAAGAAATTGCCCATTGCCCAACCCTCAGAGTCGCTCAACAAAGTGGTTATGATCTGGTTCCTCCTTGTTTGTTTATGTACCAAACCACCGACATATTGTCTGACTCTGACTGTATTGCAATCGTCCCTAGTAGAAGAAAGTCGTGGAGTGCTTGCAACGCCAAAAGCACTGCTCTCATCTCTAGAACACTGATATGCAAGTGGGCCTCGTGGTCTTGCCATATACCTTGGACTTTCCTTCCCAGATAATGATCCCCCCACCCTATCTGGGAAGTGTCTGTGGTCACTGTAGCAACAGGTTGTTGTGGAATAAAGGGTCACATGGTTGGACTGAGTCCACCACCGTAGAGCCTTTTTCCATGACTCTGTTATTCTGCTCAGATAGGACACAGGAAGTTCTTGAAGTGACCATTGGGGGAATAGAAGCCACTGAAGGATCCTCATATGCATCCTGGCGAGAGGAACTAGAGTTATGGTTGAAGCCATTGTCCCTAGAAGTTTCAGAACTACCTTGGCCTTTACATTGTCCTTTGGAAGATGGTGAAGTATTTGCTGTCTGAGGGCTGAAATTCTGTCGGCTGGAAGACGTGCCATTATAGAAACATTGTGTAGGTTTGCGCCTTCAAAGGTAATATGTTGACAGGGCAACAAGAGAGATTTTTGTAAACTGACTGTTATGCCTAGCTGAGCACAGATTTCCAATGTCACATCCCTGGCCTGTTGGAGTAGATGCTTGGTAGTGTCAGTTAGGAGCCAGTCCAGATACGAAAACACATGGAATCCAAGATCTCTCAAGTGAGCCATTACTACTGCCATGCATTTAGTGAATACTCTGGGAGCTATAGTGAGACCAAAGGGCACAGCTCAGAACTGATAATGACTGGCACCCAGCCAGAATCATGACTGCTTGATGCTCTGTCCATTTTTATGTGGTAGTACATATCTTGCAGGTCTACTGAGCACATCCAATCATCTTTCCCTAAGAAGGGAAGTATTGACTGCAGTGTCACCATTCGGAACTTTGACTTTTTGACAGATTTGTTCAACTTGCTGAGATGCAATATGGGTCTCCAGTCCCCTGTTCTTTTTGGCACCAAAAAGAATCTTGAGTAAGTCCTGAATCCTATTTTGTCTGCAGGGACTTTTTGGATGACTCTTTTGTCCAGCAACATTTGGATTTCTATAGCTGCTTGCTCCCTTAGACTGGGTGGAACATCTGGGATTTTTCTGATCTGTGGGAGAGGATGGCAAAAAGGAATGGAATATCCTCTGGATATTATGCTTCGTACCCACTTGTCTTTTGTGATACTTTGCCAGACTTCTGGGTACAAAGATAAACGTCTCCCAAATGCCTCCAGGGTACAGCAGGCAGGCCTCTTTTCAGGAGCGCTGATAGGGACATCCGCGAAAGGAATCACGGTCACCCTGGTTTTGCGGACCCCACCCCCCACCTCTAGGACAACATCTACTATTATCTGCCCCAGGGACGGATTCACCTCGTGCATCTTGGAAAGCTCCCTGGGATCTTTTGAACCACACTTTTCCACTCTTCTGACCTGATGACAGAGAGAGTTTTCCCTTCCTGCTCACATCTGGTGAGTGTGTCTTTAACTTTGGGTCCAAAAAGTGAGGAACCATCAAAAGGGGTGTTAGTAAAGGTAGACTTAAACGGTTCTGCAAAATTACACAAGCGCATCCAGGAGTGTCTCCTCAAGGAAACTCCTGAACCCGCTGCCCTACTCGCTCCATCCGCTGCATAAGATATCAGTCTCATGGAGGAGTTGATGATAGAATTTAAGGTGGACAGATGGAAGAAAACTTTCTCAGTCACCCCCCAGCCAATGAACCTTGTAGAGTATCTCCTAGTTCTTTCAGGAGATCTCTTTGTAGCCTTGTAAATTGTGTGAGATAGTTCAGCGATCAGAGTGTAAAAGTCACTGATGAAAAGACACGCTTTCCATATCTGTCCATCATTCGAGAATCTTTGTTCGGAGGATGAACAGATGAGGATGTCTCAGAAAGTTCCTTCTTGGTGGCTGTTGCCACCACCATAGCATCTACAGGTACATCTTTTGTAAGAAAACGTTTCTAGTGGGGGCTAACAAAATCTTGTTTGGCCTCCAAGGGACTGGTTCCATAGTGTCAGGTGACTCCCATGCCTTTCGATTGACCAAGTCCATTAGCTAATCAAAAGGCAGAGACACCCAGGAGGCTGAAGGTTGAGATCCAAAGGCCTTCAGGTACATCTACTTCTCATCAGAAGGGTTGATGGTTTTCAAGCCGCCTCTCTGCTTTAGGATCTCCAGGATATCTGCAAATGAGATATCTTCAGAGGACGACTGTGGGGACCCTTCTGAATCCTTGAGGTCAGTGTCTGAGGTGACAGACTCATCAGGGGAGTCTATATGCTTCCTCTTGCATGTCCTATTTCGAGGAGGCTCCTCAGAAGGGTATTCTGGGGAAGTCTCAGAAGAGAGGGGTTTGCCCAATGGGGGTACCTGAGGCTTTGAATCTCTGCTGTCCTGTGGATGGGGTGGTGCCGAGACAGTAGCCGGTGGGGGGACGACTGCTAGTATGCCTGTGTAGAGCTGTAGAGAAGGACAGCACACTCCTCATCAGCTCGAAAGCACAACCCACTGGTTCCGAGGATATCTCTGGCTCTGAGGAGACAGAAGACACCCCCGGCCCCAGACAGACTGGCTCTGAGGCTGATGTAGGAGCCGAGCTCACCCGAGCCAACGCATCGAGGGGTAGGTTCGGAACCAATGAAGTTCGGGTCCGAGCGTCTCCCCCAGGGCCGACTGGAGAACCCCGGCTCCCAGAACCCTGGATGGCACTGTGAGTGTTGTAGCAGATATCAGTTCCGTAATCTCAGAAGGGGGTCCTGGAACCGATGGGTCTACAGCAAGTGGTACTAGGCACTCCGCCTCCGAAGACCCAGCTTGGCTCGGAGGAGGAACAACAGTGGATGTAGCAGTCTTAGAAGGCTCCGAAACCTATTGGTTCGGAGTTAAGAACAATTTAGCTAGCGCCGGCGACTTCAAGAGTCTGAGCATCACCCGCTCCACGTCATCATCAGATAGGCTGCTAGTGGACCTGGAGGATAGAGATGGTAAACGAGATCTCTCCAGAATGGGAGATCTCAAGGTAAGGCAGACCAGTGGAATATCAATGGACCGGCTCCGAGACATGGTATCTTTCGGCTCTGAAAACCTTGGGGCCAAAGAACCAGGTTTGTCAATAATAACTACCTCTATTGGTTCCGAAACCTGAAGAGCCAAGGAGGTAGATGCCTTTAAAATTTTAGACAATTTTTCAGGGGGCTTGAACTGAGCCGAAGAGATAGGAGATGGCCTTTTAGTTGGTTTGTCCCTCTTAGAAGTAGAAGAAGAGAATGAAGAAGAAGAAGCACTCTGTACAGCTTCCTCAAAGGTTGGTTTCAAGAACCCCTTGACAATCAATTTGTTCTTTCTCTCCTGCAACACACGTGCACTAAAGGAGTGGCAGAAAGTCCAATTTTCCTGGAGATGGATAGCTCGTAAGCAAGAGACACAAATGACATGTCCATCTGTAATAGACATTTTCTGGGCACATTTTTGACATTGTTTAAAGCCCAAAGGCTTATGTTCTTTCTCCCTAGTGTCTTTAGACATGTTTGGAAGAAAAGGATCCTACAAGAATTGCTAACAGCAAATAAACTCACACCACTTCTAGATATATAAAAACACACTAATTTCACAAACACAGCACATCTAAGAAATATAATTAGAACTAGCTTTGTTCTGACTAAAAAAGAGCACTAGGACCTCTAATTTAAATGGACCTAGACAGGTATAGTAGGATATAGAATACACTAACACTAACACTATAAGCCTCTAACTAACGGGCAATTAGCTCTCTAATTTAAATGAGCTAATGAACTAACCAGCTAACTAAGAGACTAGAAAAACCAATGCACAACACTATAGATATTTTAATAAAGCAACACTACAGTAAATAAGTACGGGATACAAGTACAGGCCTGCGAAAAAAACGACAGCCAAGCAACAGCGCACAACAGTAGAAAAAGGAGATAAACTAAGCTACACACTAAAGCTAAAGTTCCACAGCACACAGTAAACTGACTAATGTATAAATCCTAACTAGTTTAAGCTAATAAAATGCAAAAGACAAAAAACATAGCCACAGCCAAGAAGAGCACATCTAACCTCATAAAGCGGCAAACGAGATCTGGAGAGCTCCACCACTGCATCATGGGATACCTACCTTGCCATGAGCCAAGTTTGAGACTTCCAGCTGTGTATTCGGCCGAGTTGGAACCGAAGATCCGTTCTGAACTTATCAAAGTAAGAATGAAGGTGAGACAGGACAACATAACAGCTTGTGTTTTGTAATTCCATCTCCATCTTTTTGACCTCCTCCATCATTTGTTTCACCCCCCCCCCATGTTTGGCAGCATATCAGTTTTCCAAGGTTTCATTACACTTTTTTGGCCACTATCAGGATTACTGTTAATAAGGCCCTGAATCTCATCCCTTCCCTTATGCCATCGACCCAGTTTCAAAGAAAATGTGTTTTGCACTTCCCCAGGGGTATTCCAGTATCTCCTCAAACAAGTTTTGTAGTTCCATTTGTTTTATTGGTTTACTCAGATCAGCTGATACTTTTTATGTATATTTGAACAGTGGATCTATTGGTAAAGAATAGTTGTGTAAAATCTTACCATAACCACAGGTGTCCTTCTCTTCCATGTTGCAGTATTCTAGTTGTGGGAATTCCTGCCCTCAGGCGACTCGTACATCGGCTCCTATACAAAAGCTTCAGCCTGACTGTTGCAGCGTGCGTGGGACGTCAGACGCAAGGCCATAAACAAAGGGCCTTAAATGTGACGTGTGCACGCACAATCCTCAGAACTTGAAGGCCAACAGGTAGAGAAGAAGGCCCAGCAGGAGGAATGCCAGTGGGGACAGGTGTGTGCCCTTGGTGTCCTTCAGTAGATTAGATAGATCCAGGTCTTAGCTGGGACAAAAGGAGAAAGAATATGGGTAATGGTGGGTGAGAAGGAATACTGCAACACGGAAGAGAAGGATATCTATGGTTATGATAAGATTTTACACAACTATTCTATGTCCTTCTCTTCCTATGTTGCAGTATTCTAGTTGTGGGAGAGTACCACAGTTTAGATGCCTGAAAGGGACGTGGATGCTGAAGAGGATTCTAGAAAGCCCTGTAGGATGGCCCTGGCAAATCCTGCCCTAGCTCTGGAAACTTGGTTTGTAATGTTTGGTGTAAGTGTGGATAGTGGACCATGTGGCTGCTTCCATAATGGATGCCATGTCCACACCTTTTATAAAGGCCTTGGAGGCGGCCACAGCCCTAGTGGAATGGGTCTTTACTCCCACTGGGTTTTTTTTTTCCATGGTGAAAGTAACAAAGACAGATAGCTTTCCTGATCCAGCAAGCGATGGTTTGTTTGGAGACTGCCTTTCCCAGGGCTCTGGGGTGAAAGGAGACAAAGAGTTGCTTACATTTCCTATTGGTTTTGGTTTTGTCCAGGTAGAATCTAAGTTGCCTGCGCACATCCAAGGAGTGCAGTATCTTCTCCCTTTCATTAGTGGGGGAGGGAAAGAAAGTGGGTAATTGGATAGATTGGTTTAGATACAAGTCATTGACCACCTTGGGCATAAAGGAGGGATTAGTTCGCAGGGTGACTCTGTCTTTGTGGAAGGTGGTGTAGGGAGGGCAGGCCATTAAGGCCTGCAACTCTGAGACCCTTCTGGCTGAAGTGATAGCCACCAGCAGGATGGTCTTCCATGTACACATCTGTAGGGAAGAAGACCCAGCCAGTTCAAAAGGGTGCTGAGTTAGTTTTTCCAGGATGTAGTTGAGGTCTCAGGGCGGAGGGACATGTTTCTTTGGTGGCCTCATGTGTAAGACCCCTTTTAGAAAGAGCTTTACGTTGAGCCTGGCTAGCAAGGGGGGATCCACGGGCAAGCAGGCTGATACAGCAGAAAGGTGCACTTTCACTGAAGAGTATGAAAGTCCACTTTTAATCAACTGACACACATAAGTGAGAACAAGGGGGTCATCCGCCAAACAAGGCCCCCTTCCCTTGTCCAGACACCACTTTGTAAATCTTTCCCACTTAGCTAGGTTAGATTTTCTGGTGGTAGGTTTACTTGCCTCCCTCAGGACTGAAAGCACGTCCTCTGAGTAGTGGTGTCTGAAGAGGATCAAAAGTTTATCACCCACAGAGTCAGGGATAACATCTGCAAGTGTGGGTGAAGGAGAGTTCCCTTGTCTTGTGTCAGTAGGTCCACCTTGTAGGGTAAAGTGTAGCGACTGCCCTTGGCTAGATTGAGACGTAGGGGGAACCAGTGCTGCCTTGGCCAGTAGGGTGTCACTAACAAGATTTTTGGTTTGTCCTTCTGAATTTTCAGGAGGACTTTCTGAATTACTGGGAAGGGGTGAAGGCATAAAGAAACTTCCCCTCCCAAGAGATGTTGAAAGAATCCACTCTCCATGCTAGAGGGGAGTGTGTCTTTCAGCAGAAGTTCTGCAGCTGCCTGTTCTGAGGGAAGGCAAACAGGTCTATTTGTGGAGTACCCCACCAGTGGACTATGTCTAAGAAGACCTCCACCCCTGGCCAGCATTCATTCATGCTGTGGAGAGGAAGTCCTGCTTAGGAGATCTGCTTGCTTGTTGTCCTGTGAGGGGATGTAGGTCGCCTGCAGGACCAGGTTGTGGCGAGAGGCTAGAACCCATATCAGCAGGGTCAGCCTGCACAGCTGGTAGGGCTTTGTTCCTCCCTGTTTGTTGAGGTACCATATAACCGCGGTGTTGTTGGTCACTATCTGGAGCACCCCTGGGACCAGAAAGAGAATAACAGTCTTTAAAGCTATGAAGACTGCTGTCATTTCCCTGACATTGATGTGCTTGCTCTGTAGAGAAGGGTGCTACTTTTCCTGGACCCTGTAGGATGCCGGAGTTGCACCCCAACCTGAATCTGAGGCATCTGTATGCATTGTTTGGGTTGGGTGGCTGCAGTGGAAGTCCCGGGTTCAGTTGGACTTGCTGTATCCTCCAGCTGATTTCTTTCTTTAGACAGGGAAGGAGAGGAATATCCTGCACTAAGTGAGGTAGGTGTTGGGACCAAATGTTTCTGCGGTACCACTGTAGCTTGCGGATATGCATTCTGGCCAGTGGTAGCATGGGGATGGTTGCTGCCATTAAGCCCAGGAGACGGAGGAATTGCCTTGCCGTCACCTTCTGGTAGTGGAGGGTTTCCTGGAAGTGGGAAATCAGGGATAGAACCTTGTCCTGTGGGAGAAAGGCCTTCATTTTGTCTGTTCTGATTCTGCAGCCTAGGAAAATCTTGTCCTAGCCTGCATTCAAGGAGGACTTTGGGAGGTTGACGGTAAACCCTAAATTTTGCAGAAGGGACATGGTGAAGTGCAGACGTCTTGAGAGGGTATATTTGGACACTACTGGTATTCGGATGTTGTCCAGATATGGGTAAATTTGGATTCCCTGAGTTCTGCAGAAGGCACTGGCTGGAGCTAGGCACTTTGTAAAGACTCCAGGGGCAGTGGATAAACCAAAGGGCAAGGCAATAAATTGGAAATGCAAGGAAGGTCCAGAGAAATGCAGAAATTGTCTGTGGGAAGTCCTGATGGGAATGTGAAGGTACGCTTCTTTTAGGTGCAGGGTGGCCATGAAGGCCTTGGCTGGAATAAGAGGCAGCACAGTGGGTAGTGACAGCATTTTGAAGGAGGGTACCTGAAGGTGCAGATTTAGAAAGGAGAGATCTAATATTGGTCTACAGGGGCCATCTTTTTTGGGAACCAGGAAGAGACGAGAGTAGAATCTCTTTACTTCCTGTCCTGAGGGGACAGGTTCTAGGGTGCCTAGCTTTAGTAGTTCTGATAAAACTTGTGGTAGGAGATGAATTTGTTTTTTGGGGGGAAAAGGAATACTCTTCCTGGGAGGTTTTTCTTTCCAGGATTGGAAGTACCCTTTTTGGATAATGGATAGGACCCACTGGTTTGTGGTGATGGATTGCCAGAGGGGGAGACAGTGTGGAAGGTGTACAGAGAGTGGTAGGTGGGCAAGGCAGTCACGCATTATTGGGACCTCTTCTATCCTGAAAGGGTTGTCTGGGCTGAGGAGGTGATGCATTAGGTCTGGACGAAGTAGGTTTTCTTGCCCCTCTTCTAGATCTGGAAGAGGAAGCAGCTGCCTGAGGAGGGTTGCACCTTACAAAAGTAGTTTTAGCAGGGTAGTTCCTGTAATACTTAAGAATGGGGGACACCAGCAGGTGCTTGATGTCTTGTAATTCTTTACTTTTTTTCCTGCAGATTCTTGAAGAGGTCTGCAGATTGTCTTCCAAAGAGGAACATGTGATCCGGGGGGGCGTCCAAGATTTTGGACTTGAAGTCTTCAGGTAGATTCTGAAGTCTCAGCCAGGAGTATCTCCTGAGGACAGACGCAGATGCTGCAGAGAGGGCAGATTCTTCTGCAGCATTGTAGCTGCATCTGATTGAGTGCCTGGCTACTTGCTGAGCCAAGGACAGTTTGGAGGCAATGTCAGTCTTAATGGGACTGTCAGGCATAGAGGAGGCTTGAGACACTACGTCTAGAGCATTCTTAGTTATGTGGGTCTGATAATTTATGGCTCTGAACGCCAAAGCGGAGAATGTGTATACCTTCTTTCCCAGCCTATCCATATATTTGCTATCTTTATCAGTGGGTAGGAGGGAGGCGGAAGGCAGCAGTCTAGACTGTTTATCAGGAGCAGTGGCAATAACAGCTGGGCCCGCCAAGGGAGGTTTAACTAGGAATTTTTGCTCCTCTGGCACTTTATAGACGCAGTCAGGGTGCTTGGGGGCTGGAGGCTGGGAGTCTGGGGCCTTAGAAGCTGAATTACAGGCATCCAAGTAAGCAAGAAGCACCAGAGGGACAGCTGAAGGGGAGGGTGATTCCACTTGAAGCAGCTCAAAGTACCTCTTTTGGGTGTTAGTAATTTGGGAAGTATCCCATTTGAAGTAATCTTTCATCTTGGTGCTGGTCTCATCAAAGGTAATATCCTCAGGGGGAGAATCCCCTTCCACAGATTCTTCATCAGGAGAATAATACCCCTGGGGAGAAGCAATCTGAGATGTATATGAAACAGAGTCCTCTGAGGAAGAAAAGGAAGAATCATGCTCTTCCTCCCTAACTTGAGAGGTCATGGGTGGGAGGGAAGAGGCAGAAGGAGGCCTAGGACTCAGTAAAGGCAGAGAAGTGGGGGCTGAGGCTGAAGGCCTAAGGGCAATAAAGGGCTGCATGAGAGAGGAAGTGAAAGCCTGCCAATCTGGTATGGTTTCTGGAGAAGAGGAGGTATGCTTGCTTTTTTGTTTCTTTTTGGCCGGGATGGAGGAATGAACTGGCCTGGCGTCTGATTTTGAAGACAACATTTCCGAAGTCTGGATCCCGGTTGAAGGTAACACAGAAATTGGCTACACCTCGACATTGACGGTAGTCGGTGTCTGGGCAAGTTCCGAGGATGTAGCGGTCATTGGCTGTGCAACGGCTTCCTCAAGGTCGTCGTTGAAGTCGATGAATCTGCCAAGCACTCCTCAACTCCTAGATCGGTAGTTGGTGAGGCATTGGGAAGCGAAGCGGCAGGCGAGGAAGGCCTAGGAATCTTGGCCTTCTTTCGCGGAGGTTCATGTTCGGCCTCTGATGTGGAATCCATTTTAAGGGCTAACTGTTTTAGGCGCTGGTTTTCTAGGTAAAGGTTTAAAGAGGCCAGATGACTGGCATAGCATCTTCAGCACAAATGATTGACAAATTGAGCAGGAGGAACGGTCGTGCTCCCGGCCTAAGCAAAAAACACACCTATCATGCGCGTCTTTATGGGGTATCTGGCGCCCACACTGGCACTTTCCCTTTTTACCTGACATCAGCTAAAGGCTACAACAACCAAGCCTAAGCAATAACAATCGGCAAAAGAAGAAAAACAGAAACCCAATGGGTTACTTAGCTTTATTGATGTGACATCTGTGAAGGAGCGATTGTACGATGTGTAGGTAGGATTGTGTGTGCAGACGTCACATTTAAGGCCCCTGGTTTATGGCCTTACGTCTGAAATCCCACGTATACTGCAACAGCCAAGCTGAAGCTTTTGTATAGGAGCCGACGTACAAGTCGCCTCAGGGCAGGAATTCCCACAACTAGAATACTGCAACATAGGAATAGAAGGACATCAGATAATTTGTTCTGATAAGTCATAGTTGTATCCGGGACGAAAACTCATCAAGATTTTATTATAGCGTGCTTAACTTTTTTTTTTTTTTGACACTGTGGGTATAATAAGGTCTTTTGTTCAATTGGAGACATCCGTTCTTTTCCTGGTATGAGTAGTTCCATAATTGTGAGGATATGAGCTTCGGCTCCTTAGGGTAATTTTTACTGGGTCCTAAGTTTTGTAGTTTCCTCTTAAAAGTCAGCTAAACCCTGACACAGCAGGAAAAACATGCCTCCAGTCCCCTTCTTGTTCCTGTTTACATCTCCAGCAGTATGCACTAATTGTAAAGAAAGTTTTATGTAGCTTGTCTGGTGTAAAAAAGCATTTATGTAGACACTTCCAGGGCCTTTACAAATAACACGCCATTGTTCAAATGTAATTGTCCTCCCTATCAACTCCCTCTATAATTTTAGTTGTGGTGATTCCCCTTCACCCTTTACAAGTGCTTGATAAGATCTACTTATCACTCTCTTATTTATCGGGCCTTTGGATCTAGCCTCCAATAAGAGTTTAACTAATTCTGGTCTTTCCATTCTATGTTTTCTGTGCTCGATATCACAGTCTTAGCCTTAATTACTTCTTGTAGATTATTTTATATTGATCTCAAACAATCTTTTTATTCTCCTAGCATCTGAGACCAGATCTTGTTGTGGTCCCATAACTGTGGATAGTCATTAAACCATTGGTGGGAGCATAATTAATCCTTACTGCGTTAGTTTTCTCTACATTTATCTTAAAACTTGACAAGGATGAAAACCTTTGCAAAAAAAAAAAAAAATATATATATATATATATATATATATATATATATATATATATATATAAAAACCATGAATTGGAATGTCATGTTTCAGGCTTATAAAATAAAGGATTACATCATCAGCAAACATAACCAATTGCTCTACTAATCCTTCCCCCAGTACCAACCCGCTATAGAGGTCTGTTTAATGTTCTGTGCTAAAGCTTCCAGATATAATGCAAACAATGGGGGACAACAAAGAACAGCCCTGCCTAGTCCCCCTCATTATAAGAAACTGTCGGGTAATCTTTCCATTCACCTCCAGAGATGCATTTGAACACTCACAAATCTCCTGCAGAATATTAATAAAAAGAAAAGGAATCCCTACCTTATTTAATACCTCCCATAAAGTTTGCCAGTATACTCTATCATATGCCTTCTCAAAATTCAAGCCAAACATTAATGGGGGAATAAGTCTTTTCTCAGCTTCAGAGTGTATAAAGTATGTTTTTATTATGTTGTCAAATGTCTGCCCACCTTTAACGAATCCTGACTGATCTATGTCCACTTATCCTGGGAAGGACGTCTGACAACCCATTAGCTAATATAGCTGTAAAGACTTTATAACTCTGATTAAGTAAATAGATTAGATGATATGAGCTTGCATTAGCTGGATCTTTACCTTACTTCAGTGTCAAGAATATCACCACAGTTATCCATGATTGTGGCACTTTCTTATTTAGCATAATCTTTTTAAATATCCGAAAGCAAGGGGAAGAATAAGATCGCTATACTCTTTCCATAGCTCAACTGGTAACCCGTCCTTCCCTGAAGACTTTCCAGTAGCTTGCCTACCTTTCTGATCTTCAATTTCCTGACTAGTAATAGGCCTTATCATGTTTTGTGCATCTTATTCTCTGAATCTGAGTAACTTCAACCCATCAAACCCATCCCCCCATCAGAACTCTGCCATTTCTGCTGTCCATTGCCTACTATCCTTTTAAGGGAAGAAAGAGTTTGATAATAACTACGTAGTATTTCTTCAACTTGGATAGGATATGCCATCAGTTTGCCAGTCCACGTCTCCCTTAACTCAAATATAGACACTTCTACCCTTTGCTGTGGTAGTATAACTGCAAGTGTTTTCAAACATGTTGGTATGTTTCCAAAATACTGCAGTCTAACTACTACTTGTTTTTTGTCTATAGATTCGTCCAAATATAATACAAATATTAAGATAGGTCATCCAGTTCTTTCATTTCTACTTCATCTGGCTCTGAGCTCCTGTCTTGTAATTCTCTCAGTCTTGCTAATGTGCCAGTCCTAAAGCTTCTCAACCTCTGTACTTCATTTTTTTCTGTTCATTAAACCTGTTTGTTAATTCTCCTTTAACACTAGCCCCATACAGTTATCATATCTTGGTGAGCTTCCTGTTTACTGGGTACAGTTATTCTAATCAGGCGAACTATATCTATCCTCTTTTCTGTTTTTTTTAACCACCAGTTAGTAAATCTCCAGTGCTCATCCATCATGGCTCCAAAACTATTTTAAGGGGGCATACCTGAAAACGTTTTAGGATAACTTGTCAGATCCTTTACATGAAATTCATGCTCTTTAAATATGCTCCTAGTCTTGTCCAACTACTGTACTACTTAGAATAGTAACTAAAACTTCTACCTGACCCAATAATATCTCCTATGTCATTAAGCCATATCCAGTAACAATGCTTCTTAATAATTTTCCATCCAATGTTACTTTCACAGATCTTGGTCCTCAGCTGACATCTTCTTTGGAAGTTACCACATTCCATTCTCCCGGTAATAACATAAATCCTTGCTGAAAGGCTACAATTCCTGAAAACATTTGCTTCAAATTGCTATTTTTAAGTTTAGGTGGAAGATATATGTTACCTAGTGTTATTCTAACACCACACCCATTTTTTCTAATAAGAACATAATTACACTGTTCATGACCCATACAATCAATTGCATAAAAGGGGTGCTCCCCTTTTAATCACAGCTATTACACCCTCTGATATGCCACTGCTAGCTTTGCTGAGTAGCTTTCTTTAAAACTCTTCTAAGAGTTCTTTATAATCTTACTTGTTTAGGTGGATTTCTTTTTTTTAAATACCTTTACTGAATTATCACTTGTGACACAGGCACATTTACATTTACATAAAAATACTCAATCTGTATTAACAAGTTAAAATTAACAAACATGCTTCACATATACTGCTATATATCATATAACCTAAGCAAAATGGCATAAATTATTTAATTCCTGCCAGTTTTTTAAACAAGAATCATCTTTATTAAACCATCACTTGCGACATAACCAATCATACAATATGGATATAAATGAAAACAAACCACACAGACACAATCCTAGTTGCAAGTATTTTACATCACAAACCATGCAAACATTATACATCACTTATAATCTACCCAAATGTTTTCAGTCAAACATTACATAGCTAATTTAAGTCATGCCTTTTTTTAAATCTCGTTCTTCCCTTGTATGTATTGTTCTGGCAATTTCCATTTTTTCCTATGTAGTTTGCTCCTACCTTTTTCTAAAGATCTCAATTCTAGTTGTTTTATCTCTATTACTATATTCACTACTTCTAATATTGTTGGTTTAGATTTTGATTTCCATTTTCTAGTAATTGCTTTTTTGGCAGCCACCATAATTAGAGACAACAAGGCATTACCATGTCTAGACAATTCCGATTCTGTACCATAACTCATAAAACTCATTTCCCTCCTCACACAAATCTGCTGACTCAGCATCTCCAACAGTGCATCCTGCAGGGAATCCTTAAACTCCGCCAACTTACTGCACTCCCAGAAAACATGTTCCCAATTACCTCTTCTTACCCATCACATGTCCAACATTTGCTATCTACCTGAGTAAAAACTCTCTGGAGTCTATATGGGATATAAAAATATCTATGTAAACATTTCCAAGCAAAAATCCTAAATCTTTTAGATTTTGTTTGATATTTCAGAGACATACATAGATCCATCCTGTTGCTTCTTTGTGAACTGCTTATCCATTCTCTCTTCCCAATCCTTTTTAACCTCCCCTGATCGATTCTTATAGTTATCATTCAATATTTTACATGCTCTACTACTTATTCATGTTTTAATGGCAGCTTCTGTTCTAGATTCAATAAAAACTCTACCAGCGCTCGTCTTTCGTTTAGGACCCCCCTATTTCTTTCTCTTTGCTTATACTCTGATATCAGTTCTTTACAGGGAAGGCAATCTCTAACATGCAGTTCAAATAAATTCTTGGAATATTCCCATGCTATCATCTTTCCCTCTCTAGTGATTTGCTCCTAATAACTTGGTTCCTTTGCCAGTTTTCTCCATTAAATTCCAGCCCCCTCTTGCCTGTTGACTATATCCCTAATTGCAGTCATCATTATTGTCAGAATCTTCTTTCTCCATTCCTGTGTTGGCTTAGGATACTTTCTGCCACTTTATGGATATAATATTCTGTATGACTACTGTTACTCTCCTTAAAGGCCTTCATCCAAAATCCCAGTCTCTCCCTTGTTTCTTGAGTTTCCTCCCTCTTTCAACATCATCCTTTCTACTCTGAATTATAGTTTTCTGTTTGTGCTATGTACAGGATAGCCCTTTATTAATTGTTATCCACAACTTCCCTTCTGGTTGATAAAAATATGCCTGATCTGTGTATAAAACTAAAGGAACTAAAAACATTTTGACTGCTTGTATCTTACTATCCATATCCATATAACAACGCTTCCATTTTCTCAGTTTTTCTATTATCTTTTGTTTCATCTCTTCCAACATATCCTTAGCTGCCACACCAGAATAATTTTTAATCCATACCCCTAATTACTCCATTTTATCATGTCATCAAAAGTAAGGATATTGCTGAACTAATTTGTGTGTGGGTACATAATTTACCACTATTGTCTTTAGTTTAGCTTCATTAATTTTGTATCCTGAAAGATTTGAAACTGTCTCAAAATGCTCCACAATACTGTGATGTCTCTTTCTGGTTTTGTCAAGTATAAAATAATATCATCTGCAAATACAGCCCGCTTTTCTTGACTACTATACCAATTACATCCATGAATTTCTGAGTCTCTTACTTTCTTTGCCAGTGGTTCTAAATATAATGCAAATAACAAAGGGAAAAGAGGACACCCCTGTCTGGTTCCTCTGCTCAAGCAGAAATTATCAGAAAGGACTCCACCTACTTTAATTTTAATCTCAGATGACTCATATATCCTCCTAATCAACCTTACATTTTTTTTCAGGAAAGCAAATGCTTCCATTGCCCTGCTCATAAAGTCCCAGCATACCCTGTCAAATGCTTTCTCTGCATCAAGACCCACCAACAACACTGGTATTTTCTTACATTTTGCTTCCCTTTGGGTCATCAACATTCTGTTAATGTTGTCAAATGTTTGCCTCCCCTCCACAAAACCACACTGAGTCATATCTACCAATTTTGTCATTGCTTTGGTCAGTCTTTCAGCCATTACAGACATGAAACACTTTATAATCACGGTTTAGTATTGAAATGGGCCAGTATGAAGCTGGGTCCAATGGATTTTTACCCTCTTTAGGTATAGTATTACAGGTATTACACTGCTTTCTTCCAGGATGCTGGTACTTCTCCTCCTCTTAAAATAATGTTAAACAAATCTTTCCAGATCTTTATCAGTTTTTCCCTCCTAGCTTCCAGACTTCCACAGGAATACCATCTATTACTGGGGACTTTCCTGTAGATTGGTTATACATCACAATTTTTATCTCATCTACTCCTATAAAAACCATTAGTAATTGAGACTCATCTACTTCTAACCTTGGCATATTTAATTCTTCCATACACATTTCTAGTTGCATCTTTTCTTGATTTCCATATTTCTCTTCTTTATATGGACTTTCATAGAATTTCCGACATATTTCTAATATCTCTACAGGATCTCTTGTTTCCTTCACTGATATAAGCTCCCTAAGCTTGGCGACAGCCCTTTCTACTTTCTGTTGCCTGAGTTGTTGTGCGAAAATTTTTGTACTCTCGTGTTATTATCTAAAAACAGTAGCTTAACAGCAATCTTTGTAAACTTGTGCATATTATCGAGGTAATCCCTTATTTTCTGCTTAACATTCTGTCGTTGATCCTCTTCTTGTTTTCTTGTTCCGTAAGATTCCCCATATTCTGCAATACTTTAACATTTGTCAGTCCCTCTAAATAATTCTTGTTACTTCTTAACCATAGCTCCCTTTCTTTTACTTCCACCCTATTTTTAAACTCCACCTTAATTTTATCCCACTCCCTAGCTACATTTTCAGAAGAAATTTCTATCCTCTCTAATAGCTCCTGAATAATCTCCACTACCCATTCCTTAAATTCCTCTCTTTTCAACAGATAGGTGGGAAAGCTCCATGTCTCATTTTTATTTCATTACACTGTGTTTTTATTTAGTCATTATTAATGCATGATCTAAAATAGTTACTGGGGGCGTATCAAGACCTTCAATTAAATGCACATGTTCTTGTGAAATGTAAATTCTGTCTAGCCTAGCCCAGTTTTTATAGTCAAGATTCAAGACTCAAAGAAACTTTATTGTCATTTACAAAACACAAGTGTTACCTAAATGAAATTTTGAGTGTCAGCTCTTTTACAGGAGAAACAAACACAAAAAGACAGACATGATAGCTATTAAAGAATAAACAACTATAATACAAAACTAAATATCTAAGTAGCTGTCGGACATACTTGTACACTACATATTACATTGGACAACACTGGCTACTAGATAATTAACATATGAAAAAAAATTATACGACGACTCCCCATTAATATTCCAAAACGTGCACACTGATTGGTCAGCGTGCATGTTGTAAATCAAAGACTTATAATAATGGAAAAAGGTCCGGTCGCCCGGACGTTTTCCATTAGTATGTCTTTTTTTTTTTTTTTTTTTTTTTAACAGCAACGGAGAATGCAAGATCTCCATTGCTTTTTAGAAACTGTCTCAAGGAGTTTAACATAGTGAGACAGCTTTAAAAAAAGTAACGGAGATCTTCCTTTCTCCATTGCTTTTTTTTAAAGTTGTCTCGCTACGTTAAACTCCTTTAACATAATGAGACACTTTGTAAAAAGCAACTGAGATCTTGCTTTCGCCGTTGCTTCCACCCACAGCTCTGATGTACTGCGTAAGCATACGCATGCGCAGTACATCAGAACTGCCACAGAATACCAGGGAGCTGCGGAAGGGCAGCACAGAGGCATTATAGAATGCCATTATTTAAGAAAAGTAAGTATTTTTTTTCTTAAATAATGTCATTGTATAATAGCAATAACCCACTTCTGGGTGTAGGTAATGCTGGATTTACCCACGGTTGTCTTTGTTTGGCCACTCGGGCTTCGCCCTCGTGACCAAACCACACCAACCGTGGGTAAATCCAGCATTACCCACACTCAGGCGTGGGTTATTGCTTAAGTACACTACACACAGAGGTGAGAGTGGTTGATGTTGCACTTAAGGAAGTGACTGAAATTGCACTTAAATGAGAATATATTAATTTTAGAACGCAAGAAATAAATAGAATTACTATATGGAAAAAAAAAAGAAAAGGAATGAGAGCGTAACAATTTATTATAGTTTTGATACATCCAGATTTATTTCCAGTCTGCATTAATGAGTCTTACTGCAGCTGGATAAAAACTGCTCATGAATCTGAAGGTCATGCAGCGGCTACTCCATAACTTTCTACCAGAAGCAAGTTTTGTGAACCAACCATATGCTGGATGAGAAATGCACTCAGTATTTTGCGGGACCTCTTACTACATCTCAGTTCAAAGAGCTCCTGTAAGGTAGGAAGACTAGTGCCCACGATATTTTCTGCTGTTCTTATTATTCTTTGCAGCTTCTTCCTTTCGGCCATCGTGCTGTTACCAAACCATACAGTGCAGTTACTGGTGATAATGCTCTTGATGGCTCCTCTTTAGAAGGTAATAAGAGCATTCATACACAGCTTTGCTTTTCTTAGCCTTCTTAGGAAGTGTAGTCGCTGGTGAGCTTTTTTAATTAGCTGGCCTATGTTTGTACTCTAAGAAAGATCGTCTGATATATGTACCCCCAGGAACTTTGCAGTTTGGACTCTCTCCACTTCTTCACCATTGATCTTGAGGAGCAAGTGCACGCCAGAGCTATTTCTGAAGTCAATAATAATTTCTTTTGTTTTATTGGTGTTCAGGTCCAAACTGTTGTAATAACACCATTCAATCAGGGAGGTGACCTCATTCCTGTACCCACTCTCCTCATCACCACTTATGAGTCATACCACTGTGGTGTCATCTGCAAATTTGATGATGTAGTTGTTGCTAGTTTTGGCAGTGCAGTCATTGGTAAGGACTGTGAACAGTAGAGGACTCAACACACAGCCCTGAGCTACTCTGGTGTTGATTGTAATACTCTCTGAAGTGTTGTTAACAGCACAGGTCCTTTGTGGTCTTCCAGTCAGGAAATCAAGGATCCAGTTGCAGACCCCTTTATTTATGCCAAGGTTGATTAGCTTTTATATAAGTTGCACTGGAATCACCATATTGAATGCCGAGCTGAAATCTATGAATAACAGCCTGGTATAGTTGTTCTTCTCTTCAAGTTGCTTCAATGTGAGATGAATTGCCACCGAAATGGCATCAGCGGTTGATCTGTTTGGCTGGTAGGCAAACTCAGTGGGTCAAAGGGTGAGGGTAGTAATGTAGTCAAATGCCTTTTAACCAGTCTTTCAAAGCAGTTCAGTACATTTGATGTAAGGGCCACTGGCCTGTAATCATTTAGGCAGGTGAGGTTGTCTTTTTTGGGCAGAGGGATTATGCTGGTAACGTTGAAGCATGCTGGCACTTTTTCCTGGACAAGCGAGGTATTGAAGATGTCCATCAGGACTATGCTCAGTTGGCCTGCACAACCTTTTAATACTTTCCATAGAATGTTATCAGGGCCAGCAGCCTTCCTGGTGTTCACTTTTCTCAGTTAGTTCCTTACATCCACAGCAGTGAAGTTAAGTACTGCCTCCTTTTGGTCATTGAGAAGCTTTACAGCCTCCAGGCTGTTTTTCTCTTCAAACTTGCCAAAAGATGTGTTTACATTGTCCAGAAATTCAGTGTTATCATCGCACTGAACTGACTTGGTCTTGTAGTCAGTTAGCTGTTGAATACCATGTCACAGGCTTTTTGAGTCTTTCACACCCCTGAAGCATCCTTGTATCCTCTTTCCATACTCTCTCTTAGCCTCCTTGATACCCTTTTTTAGATTAACCCTTGCCACACTTAAACCTTTCTTATCCTTTGCCCTGAAAGCAGTGTTTCTTGCCCTCAGGAACTCGTACACCTTGCTGTTTAGCCATGGTTTTTGGTTGGCTCTTACTTTAATATTTTTGATGTTCATTACATCCTCCACGCATCTGGATATATAAGCCATAGTTGTCTCAGTATATTCATCTATGCTCACCAGATTATTCAATGTGGCTGCCTCCTTGAAGACATCCCAGTTTGTGGTTTCAAAGCAGTCCTGAGACTTTCCATGGCTCCTTCATGCCAGACCCTAATTTGTTTCACAGTGGGCTTATCTCTGATCAAGAGAGGTTTGTAAGCTGGTATTAGTTTTATGGCGATGTGATCTGAGTCACCAAAGTTTGGTATTGTACAGCTCTGTATGCCCCTTTTATGTTAGTGTAAGCCTTGTCCCCTTGTGGGAAAATCCACAATTTGGTAGTAACTGGGTAGCACCTTGCTGAGATCTGGTTTACTGAAGTCACCAGCTATCAGAAATGCACAGTCAGAATTCTTGCACTGCAGCTCATATATAGTATTGTGCAGTATACTCAGTGTTTCCATGATGTTAGTATTCGGTGGTATATATACATCTGCTACACATACACCATTTTTCTCTGAGCACATAAAAAGGTCTGCATTTCAGTATTAGAAATTCCACATTTACAGAGCAATGTTCATTCACAATGTTAAATTCACTCCAAACTCCCATTACTGAATTCACATCTTCCATACCCAATATTTTCATAAATTTCTTCAAAAATGCACCCTCCTTTGTTATATTTTCCCTTCTGGGCCCCCAGACACATCTTCACTGCTGCAAATCACATTCCAATCCCCACCTATAAGTAATATTCCTTGCTGAAAACGGATTATTTTTCCCAGAATTTTCAGTGTTTCCGTGATGTTAGTATTCGGTGGTATATATACAGCTGCTACACAGACACCATTTTTCTCTGAGCACATAAAAAGGTCTGCATTTCAGTATTAGAAATTCCACATTTACAGAGCAATGTTCATTCACAATGTTAAATTCACTCCAAACTCCCATTACTGAATTCACATCTTCCATACCCAATATTTTCATAAATTTCTTCAAAAATGCACCCTCCTTTGTTATATTTTCCCTTCTGGGCCCCCCAGACACATCTTCACTGCTGCAAATCACATTCCAATCCCCACCTATAAGTAATATTCCTTGCTGAAAACGGATTATTTTTCCCAGAATTTTCTTAAGCTCCATTATAGCGGTTTTAGGTGGAATATAAATATGTCAGTGTAATCCTCCTCCCTTGCCAGTAGCCTCTTAGCACTACAAATCTGCCATTATTATCTTTTCTATCCTCTTCTATCACTAATGGAGCTCCTCTTGCAATTAATACAAGTACTACTCTTTTCCTTTATCCCACGTATTCTGAATAACCATCCTAAAAACCCTTTTTTATCAAATTCATATGTTCAGTTCTTTCTCTGTGTGTCTCCTGTAACACAGCTATTTGCACTCTACATTTTAATACAGTTCACTACTCATTCTTTTTGGTATTTATCTGTGAAACAGTTGATGTGTAAATACATTACATAAAGCCAAGAAAACAGGAATCACAGAAAGGAATATGCAGGTTCCAATAAGTTCCACACAAAAGTTTATTAAACACTCTTCACAAAAAAACGAAACAGATTCCACCATTAACGCTATTACACATTAAGCGTTTTCATCCGTGTTAGAACCAGACTTCATCAGATGACCAGTGTATTAAGCCAACTCATATATATACAGATTTAAAACCATCAATTAACCTATCCTAATTAAAACCCATTAATCAATGAATTACTTTTCAAAAATAAGTAGTTCTTTCCATTTAGAGTATACAATACAAACCCTCCGAGTCACATAAAAATAAGAATCAAATTAAAATTTTTTCGCTTTATCAGATTGTTTCCAAGGAATCATGAAGAACAGGGAAGTAAATAGTGTGGGAAGAAATAGCCAGGGAATTGTTATGGCTAGGCTTGTATAGGCCCTAGGGCTGATAGCCTAGTACCAACCTATGAACCTATGAACCAGCTGCAGAACTGTTACTAAGCAAACATGTATCTGCTAGAAAAAAAAGCCATATAATATTCAATATTTTTTTATTTACTTGCTCTCTCTTAAAACTTTTTACTAAATCAATCTAAGGTCCTTAATTCAGTCATTCTCCTTTGCAAGAATGAGAAAAAGCACATTAATTTTTCTCTTTTCATGTTTTTAATCAGGCTTGCTGTTCCTACATTTCTTAAAACTGAACAAGAAGAAAGAGAAGAAGGGAGAATGAAAAGAAAAAAAAGAATAGCAGCACCTGTTTATGATCCCTTTTACACTTAAAAATAACTGAGAAAACTTTAGCATGTAAAGAAAACCACACACCACAAAAATAGTGCTATTTAAGAAAAAAAATCTTTACTTACAGTTAACTTTCTCCCCCCTCTTCCCCGCCCCAAACACTTTTCCAAACATTAATGACATGAAGTAGGGCATATGCTTTCGAGTCCCCCACAAGTCCAACATATTCTGAAAAAGTCCATTATTTCCATATTTTCTTCTGTCACATTTCAGAAATATAATTATTGCATTGTAAACTCATATTAAGTTACTGGTTTTATTCCTGTTCACCTCCATCTCCCAAATCTTATCTCTGCTTCATTTCTAAAGTACTCTCAATTCTTCTAGTCAACTCTCGTGTTCCCTTCCTTCTCTCCAACATTTTCCGTTGAAACACTGGATAAGGTTTCACAGGTACAGTCTCTCTGTGGTCTTTATTACCAGAAGAACAAGAAGCAGAATCTCCTTCTGTTTCACAAGTTACTTTTTGTTGGACAAACATTTGTATTTACTTCTTAGTATGTACTTCATCAAAAAAAAAATGATTTTGTCCTTCCAGGGAAGAATATCTTGAAGACAGCTGGGTACAGCAGTTTGAATCTCACACCTGCATCTTGACATTTCCTGAACAGTGGAATACATTTGCTCCTCTTCTGCCTGGTGTACAATGAGTAATCATTCTCCACAAACAATCTGCTGCCTCCCACCTTTAGTACTTTGTCTTTCTGCCATAGTGTTGTCAGAATCAGCTCCTTCTACTGGTAGGATGGCATCTTTACTATTAAAGGTCTAGGTTGCTTTCTCATTGCCAGGTTTGTAGCATACACAGTGTGCCCTTTTAACTAACAACTCCTGCTGTGGAATACCCAGTCCAGTTGCTTATTTGTGCTTTCATAAAATGAATGTAGTCTATATCTTCCAGCTTCTCTGGTATAGCTGAAAAATCTCAAGTTTTCCCTATGTGCTCTTTCCTCTAATTCTATTATTTTTTGAAACCTCCTCTGGGCATTCAGCCAGCTTTTCTTCATTTCGACCTCTGAGTTTTGCAGCTTTATCACCTCATCTGAATATATATGTTTAAAGCTTCTTCCATTTTTTCCAACCTTTTGTTGTTTGTGTTGATATACTCATTCAGTGTTTTGTTTATTTTAACCAGATCTGTGTGCAGTTGTCTTATATCTTCTTGTAGGTTACTGGAATTCATGTCTGGAGATTGCACTGCTTTTTTGCTGAGCAGCTGCAGAACATTCCCCAGTCAGTATTTCTTCCTCAATTTTTGTAGTTGATTTTTTTCCAGGTCCTCTGTATTTCTTTTTTCCCTGGCATCCAGGCAATACAGTTACTAGCCAGTTACTGAAATGTACCCATAAGCATAAGTCTACTGGCCTTCTCTGCTGAGTTTCTGTCTTTACACTGGGACAGCTAGAATTAAGCTGTTACTCAATGTGCAGCCATCTTGGAAGCCCTCTGTTTAGGTGGGTTTCTTGTAACATAAAAATCCCCACGTCATTCAGTCTACGTATTAGTACTTTTTTCTATTTTCTTTTTGTCCAAGAGAGCATTTACATTCCAAGATAAAATTCTCAATATCATTTATTCCATACGCTTTTTTCTAACTACTGTATAATCCTATCTGACTCTTTTAATTTTGCAGTGAAAAGGATATTCCCTAGTTTACTCTGGTTACTGTAGGTCTGCACAGTCTTAATAATGCTTATACGTAATGCAAGACTAAACATACTATTAACTTAACTTAGAACTTTATACGTGTAACACTCAATAAATCTTCCCCAAATTGTCCATGTGTCTCATTGAGCCAATGCTCAATATGTGTGCCTTACTTAGCATAGCCACTATCACCTTCCTGTCTTAAAAATGTCTGGTTTATACAATTATCTTGTCACTTATCCTTCAGAATGTTCTGTGGCTCTCTCATATTTTTTCACAAAATTAAAGTTTGGCTATAGCCCTAAACACACTCTTAGCCTATACCAGAAAATTTCATATTCATATTTGCTTAGTGCTTACCTTTAAATCTCCCCGTATATTTATCTACTTCTTGCTATGAGCTGCAATCATTCTTTTGCCTTTTCTCCTTAATTCTGGAGAGTCTGGTATAAGAATCCATCCTAATGATCGTTTCAACCCCTAATTTACTTAAAGCAGAATAATCGCGTTGCCTATTAATTCATTTCTACCATCTCGCACTAGTTTGCTGTCTCTTGCCATTTTCTAACAGCAGCGTCTGATGACATACTTGTAGCACATATTCTGCACTTAGAACTACTCCACTCCTCCCACATCCCATGTATGTGCTTTGGCCATTTTTAAAACACTTGTTTGGGGCACCTCCCTCACTACCTCCCATTTGAGAATTTCGACATCTGTTTGTGCTCACCTCACTGGTTTAAATTTACTCTGCCCCACAGAAGAGAAAAGCCAGCCTACCAGCTTCAAACATGTTACACTGCTGAGCTTCTAGAGCCCTGATTATGATCACCTCTAATTGTCTGCCTTGGTCACACTGCCTCCCTCAAATTGAACCAAGCAAAAAAAAAAAAAAAAAAAACAATCCACAGTTCCTTATGCCAAAATTTCCCCCTACCTTTTGTTAACCTGAATGAAAGGGGAAGGACAAACATACTTTAAAATGATAAATCACTGAATTGTGCTGTCCATATTTTCTTTGAGAAATCTAATCAGTAAATGGAGCATTAATACTACATTTGTCTATCACTACAATTTAAAGTTTCAAAAATGAATAACTTTCAGCTAATTAACTATTTATTTTATTTTACATTTGTTTACTGGGAAAGTCCAACTGGACACATGTCCTTTTTCAGAGGAGGCCCGGGGAGAAAAGCTCCACATAAAACACTTAGTACGACAATATACAGAGTATGTGAAAGCTGTAAATGTGACATTTCAAGGTAATTACATGATAGTGTCAGACAATAGACAGGTGATATACAAAGAACAAAACATGCTGAATTGCATCACTGTTACAGTGCAGATGGTACAGTCACTGCAAGTTTACTTATATACTAGCTTAACAGTTCTGGTTGCAACCTTTACCATATAGGAAAAGCAACACATTCTGTAAGAAACTGCAGTGCAATCACCTCACTGCCAACAAGCCTGTAAGTTAATTTCACTCAGTCAATTCTTCTGGATCTGATGAGCTGTTCATCTGTTTCTTCTTTTTCTCCGATTATTGGAGCATCTGAAGCGTGACTTCTCTAACCTGCCTTGGAGTGTTTTACAACCTCTCATTGTTTATTATGCACTTTCTGCCGAAATATAGGAAAAGGTTTTAACAGCCATCTTTCATTCTCACTTGATGCCACATATGTAACTTCCATCTTTTATGCATTCTTGGGCTATTCATGAAGGCTATGCTGGTAGAATTGCCGATATCTCTCAAATTCCATTGTGGCTAATTCTGGATCAGACAATGTTTCTCTCACATAAGTTAAGTGTATCTTCAGGATAGCAGGGTACTATAGCTGAAATCTTAATTTTACTGACCTATACAGTTTATTATGTGAGGAAAATTTTACTAGGCTTCTATCTTGTTTCCATGAAAAAGTCATGATCTACATATATTCTTTTGTTAACACACATTTTTTGTAAAGAGTTATTTCCTTTTTTTCCATAGCTCTCTGTAAGTAGGAGCTCTTTTCGCTTAAAAATCTGAACTTTAACCAAGATAAGTCATGGAAAGTACAATTATGTAAGTAAATTTACCATAAGAGTAGATCTTTGAATGATCACTGCTGCAGTAGCCGTAGTTGTATGGGTTATATCCTACCAAGGATATAACAGCTGGTCAGCTTCAAAAACTTCAGGGTAACTTCCATGTGCCCAAACTGTCAGACAGCTAAAGCTAAGTTGATTGAAAGAGAAGTTTAGGTGCCAGGCCTTTCACAGCTTTCCTGCCAAGAGAAGTGAGAGGCTGAGCCCTGAAAGGTCAATGCTAGGAAGAACAAAGAATAAATAACCACACTCTGGCATAAACAACATACCAAAAAACAAGCAAGATGGTGGGAGTGAGTGGGTACTATAGCAGTGATGATCTGAACATATACTGTTATCATAAATTTACTTAACTGTACTATGTTCACCATAATGATTGCTGCTGCAATAGCCTTAGCCATACATTTGGGAGGCGGAAGGAGAAGAGTCCAGGAGCCTCTAGAGGATAGTCTTTCCAAAGGCTGATCTAGATGTAAAGAAGGAATCAAACTTATAGTGCTTTGTGAAAGTATGTACAGAGAACCAACTTGCTGCTTCTAGAATCTAACCCCTTCCAAAAAGCCACAGATGAAGCCAAGACCCTAATAGAGTGGGCCTTGACCCTACCTGGGATAGTTTTGTTGTGTAGAGTATAACCAAAGGTAATAGCCTTAAATAACCATTTTGAAATAGTCTGTTAAGATAGTATCTGAGTTTTCCATGGACATTTAGGATACGGAGTACCCTGTCTCCCTCATTTCTGGGTTTAGGAAAAGAAAACAGGGAGATGGATAGTTTGGCTTGAAGTAAACTCAGATACCATTTTACATATAAAAGTATTAGTTCTCAGAGAAACCCTGTCCCTGTAGAAAATGAGGTAGGGTTGACCCACAATAAGAGCTTGCTACTCAGATACTCTTCTTGCAAGGTTCAGAGCAATCAGTAAAACTGTTTTCCATGTTAACAATCTCAAATGACCAAGGTTTGCTGGTTTAAATGGAGAAAAGTGTTAACTTCTCTAAGACAAAATTAAAATCCCAAGGAGAAGCCACCAGTTATCTTGGAGGCCTCTTACACAAACCCCTTTCAAAAACATTTTATCGTGAGACTGCACTGAAAGAGGACAATCCACGGGATACACCCAATAAATGAACCTTGACAAAGGTATAAGAAAGGCCACAGAATAGTAACTCACACAAATATTGTGCAACCACAGAATAACTAGCCCTGAATGGGTGCTTGTTCTTTTGATGGCACCAACTAGAAAACATTTTTCATTTTCTAATATGTGATTTTCTACTAGCAGATTTTCTTGCCTCCATTAGTACCTGCTGCACAACCTCTGTAAAGAGGTGCCTTAAAGGAATTAAGACCCTATCATCCAGGCAGTTTGGGCAGCTGCGGAGGTTCTCCGGTTCAATTCTCGGCTGGGGTGCCTTCTGTGTTGGGTCTGCATGTCCTCCCTGAGGTCATGTGGGCTTTCTCCAAGTGCTCCAGTTTCTTCCCACATTCCAAAGACATGCAGCAGGTGGACTGGACACTCTAAATTGGCCACAGGTGTGAGTGAGTGGCACAGATGAACTAGCCACCTGGTGGTGTAAACCTTGGATCAAAATGATTGTCACTGTTGAAGTGACATCCCGACCCCATGTGCAAAAATGAGAAAAAGGGGTTCAGGCTGGATGGATGGGCGGATGGATACAAGCAGTTAACTGAAATTGATTGGTGTCAGGGTTTATCAAACACCTCTGTTCTTGTGTGAGTATATCCAGTCTGTAAGGAAACTTGTGGTAATTGCTGCTGGCCATTTCTAAAATAAGGGAGAACCACTGTTACCTGGCCAGAACAGAGTTACCACAGTGATCTTGGGAGGCTCCTTCTGAATTTTCAAAAGTACCCTGTATGTTTGTGGAAAAGGTGTGAAAGCATACAGGAACATTTCTGTCCAAGAAAAAGAAAAGGCTTCTGTCTTCCAGGCCTTACTGGATGGAGTCCAGGAGAAGAAACTTGCCAGCTGATTGTTCAGAGAGTAGGCAAACAGGTCTACTTGAGGAACTCCTCACACATGGATCACTTGGAAGACCAATTCTCAAACAAGAAGCCAGCACCAAAGTCGTGTATATAAATTTATTCAAACAATCATACTGGTTTTGGCATACTTGCCTTCCTCAGTGAATAAGCACATCATCAAATTACACCAATTTATAGAAATAACAATCAAACTTCCTGTTGTGTCATTTCCTTTCAAATCACATAATTAGATAAAAAAAATAAAGATGAAAGAAAAAATAAAAAAAAAACTATTAAGGCATGATAGATGCAATATGTTGACATCATAAAACTGAATAATTCATCATATGTATATTATTTATATTGTTTATAAATGGTCATTCAACCCTGGTGGGAACAAACCACCTAATTTGACAATCCAATACTTATCTTTAGTATTTAGAATACAGTGCCAGCCTAGTTTGTTTGATCTATCTCCCTGTATCTTGTCTATAATGGTAAAATGGAACTGGGCAGTGGAGTGTACAGTACGATGTCTGTATAAAGCATTAGTTAAACGGTTGTTGCGGATGTCACTAAAATGTTCTGACATCCTAATACCTAAGGGGCGTGATGTCTGCCGAACATAAAAAGCTGTGCAAGTACAGGAAGCCAAATATACCACCCAATCAGATCCACAATTCCCAAAGCATTAAATATCAAACACTCTGCCAGAATTTTTACTAGTAAATTGTTCAAATTTACACAAATATCTGCAGAAACTACAATAGCCGCATGGAAATGACCCCAAAAGCTTATCACCTGTAATGGTGAGTTGATGTGGCATAGACATCTCACTGTCCCGTTGCTTACAATGTGAAAAATGTGCTCCCAATGTTTTTCCTCTATGACAGGAAAACTGGCACCGATTACCAAGCACGATTCAGTTCATCATTGGCCAATAGAATGTTCCAATGTTTAGATACAACATCCCTAATAAGATTAATATTATAGCCATAGGTAGTAATAAATCGAATAGTATCCTGTTCCCCTATTGGAGGCCTATCCCTATAAGTACGTAACTGCGATCTATCCTGAACAGATGCTCACTCACTAGCAAATGACATATCTCGATGTTGATAACCCCTAACTTGAAACCTATGCGTCAAATCCTGTTGGGAGTGTGCAAATTCCTCCTGTTCCTGTTGAGAACAAATTCTCTTAATACGTAAAAACTGAGACTTGGGTATATTACATAATATATGTGGTGGGTGAAAACTAGCGGCATATAACAAGTTATTATATTGGGGATATTTCCTATAGACTTTAGTGGCAAGGGAGCCATCCTGTTCTTTACTAACCGTGACATCCAAGAAGTTGATACAATACCTGTCGCAGTTCAATGTGAATTCAATACCCCATTTATTTTTATTTAAATATTGAACAAACTCTGCCAAGTAGGATTCATCAGCACGTTTGTGTCACTTGGAAGACCCCCTGACCTAGAGCTCATTCATGAAAGCCTGTGCTTGTGCTGCTTAGCTTGTGTGCCACACAGTTTTGCTCTGATGGAATGGAGGATGCCTTCAAATTGAGATTGTCCTGTGAAGCTATATACCAAGCTAACATGCCTAGTCTCCAAATGGGGTATGACTGTTTTTTCCTTCACTTGCTGATGTATTGTCTGTAACAACTTGAAAATGTCCTGGAGACCAAAGGTGATTCTGAGAGTTGACTGCTTTGACCAAGGCAAGCATCTCTTTTATATTTATGTGCTTCCATCTACCCTTGGTGTCCCACACACCCTGCACTTTTATCCCTACTAAAACTGCTAAACAAGCAAAGTCCCATGCATCTGTGGTGACTGACTGCTTTGGAACAGGGAGGGAGAAAAGAAAACCTGGGTTAAGGGATACCTCTTGTCTCCACCAAGTGATTTTTCTTCTGACAAACTCCAGCACTAGGATTTGAAAAGATAAAGGGTGTTGGTGTTGGTGCTGGGATCAAAGAGATTTCAGATACTACTGCATCTTTCTCATGTGGAGTTTTGCTAGGGGTATCATGAAAATTACAGAAGCCATGAGACCCAAGATCCTAAAATATTCCCTTGCAGAGACCAAAGTCTGAAAGGAAAATCCTAGAAATAAGTCTAGATCTATTTTTTCTGTGGAAAAAATACTCTTTGAACTGCAGTATCTAGTTGACATCCCAGAAACAAAATCCTGTGAAAAGGAGTCAAGAAAGCGTTTTGAATTTTCCCTTGCAATCCCAGCATGTGTAAGAGATCTGTCACCCAACATATAGATTCCTGACAGTTTGAAAAAGAATCTGCAAAGATAAGCAAGTTGTTTAAATATGGGAAAATAATGAGAACACGTGAACACACTGTAGCCTTCAATAAGCTATAAAAAGCTATAAAAAGAAGTTATGTACTTACCATAATGTTCCATCTGTGTTGTCGATTTTTAATCTTCCTTAACTGTTATCAGATCCAACTTGGCCGTTACTAAAGCTTGTGGTAAGAAAAAACTCTGTAGCTTCTCCCTTACCCATAATGCACCAACCCCTAACATACAGATCTTGTTTGCTGATTTTACCAGAAGTTCTGTTAACATGTGTGTGTATATATATATATATATATATATATATATATATATATATATATATATATATATATATAAAGATACTTAAATGTATGTGTTCTATAGAGGAAACCATACCAGGAGCTCAATCAAAAGTACAGTGGTGTCCTTAGAATATCTCATTCATCCAGAAGTTTGTAGAAACAAGGGATGGGGGTTGGTGGGCAGGAAGTTGAGGAAGAATGAAAATGGACAATACAGATGGAACATTAAGTATGTAACTTCTTTGTCTGACGTTGTCAGTTTTCATTCTATCTTCAACTGTGGGACAGAGTCCCCAGCTACTTAAAACCCTGGGTGGACTCTAAGGAAGGATGTTCTTGAGCACTGTTTAACCAAAAGATGCTCAACCCCTCAAGGCCAAATCTAATTTGTAATAAGTGATAAAGGTATGAGGACTTGCCCAAGTTTCCACTGCATAAATGTCCATGGAAAACCTGGATAAAAATTCTGAAGAAGTTGCCAAGGAGCAAGTTAAATGATTTCCTATAGGTTTAGCTAAGGTATGACCCAATTTGTTATAGATAAAAGAAATACAATCAGTCACCCATCTGGCTAAATCTACTTTTCAATTGGTTTACTCAATTTCAAATCTGCAAAGGAAACAAATAATTGCTCTGTCTTTTTGATTTCTTTCATCTTGTGCAGATAAAAACATAATTGTCTGTGAACATCCAATAAATGTAACATATATTTACCTTTGTTTTTAAAGTTAAGAAGGAATACTGGCAAATTAATGGCCTGGTTGATATTAGATTCTGACCCCACCTTGGGAAGTAAAGATGCACTGGTTCATAATGTAACCCTGTCTTTATGAAAAATGAAGTAGAGAGGTTTTGAAGACAAAGCTTGAATTTCCAAAATTCTTCTAGTAGAGGTAATGGCTACTAGAAGAACAGTTTTCCACGCAAGAATCTTAAAGTCACATTTAGCTGCTGGTTCAAAGGGGGGGGGGGTGCATTAATGCTTCAGTACCATGTTCATATACCATGGTGGAGATGGGTCTTTAAACAGTGGGTTCAAAAGAAGAGTGCCTCTCAAGAATGTTTTGCAGTTTATCAGAGGCTACTGAAGAATCTTCAAATCCAATATGAAAATTAGATATTGCTTATAACTGAACCTTAATGGTAGCGGAACTGCCCCTCCTTTAAATACTAAAGCTAAAAATTCAAGTATGTTATGTATCGGAAATGAGAAAGGATCAATATGATTTTGTTGTACGCAGCAAACAAATCTTTTCCATTTACTTGAATAGAGTTTTCATGTTGAGGGTTTACGGGAAGATAAAAGGAAATGGTGGACAGGAGAAGATAGCATAGGTTGTCTGACTATTAACAGAATTGGAGAAACCAGCTGTAAGTCTGAGGTTTGAGATGTCTGGGTGAATCATGTCTGTCGGGTGAGACAGAAGGTCTGAAATTGGATCCAGAATCCAAGGTTGGTAAAGTAGATGAGGCCACTGAAGGGGAACCAAACCTGCCGAGGCCAGTAAGGTGCAATGAGGATAACTTTGCTTATCAACTTGACAGCCTTCTGCTGAAAGTTTGGAATTAATGGAATAGGTGGGTAGGCATAAATCAGGGGGATGGCCAATTGTGAAG
The DNA here is from genome assembly GCF_019279795.1 of Protopterus annectens. Classification (NCBI taxonomy): domain Eukaryota; kingdom Metazoa; phylum Chordata; order Ceratodontiformes; family Protopteridae; genus Protopterus; species Protopterus annectens. Next base: position 1,850,183,730 of record NC_056731.1, read on the forward strand.
TAAAGCAGCCTTCCGTGGTTCACCCTGTGGGAGGATCATGGCAAAGTAGCGGCTGCATTTGTTGTTTAGGGGAGACCACTCATGAGGTAGAAGAATGTACCAGCTCAATGTGTTTGCTATCACACTGGACTTCCCCAGAACGTGCAATGCTGTGAGAAAGTGGTTGGATGAAATTGCCCATGACACATTATGAGTGCTTCTCAACACAAGGGGTATGATATGGTCCCTCCTTGTTTGTTGATGTACCAAACTAGTGACATATTATCTGTTTGAATTGCAACTGTCACTGAAGAGAGAGCATTATGTAGGGCTTGCAATGCTAAGGGCACTGCTCTCATCTCTAGGACCTTTATATACAAACTGACTGTTCTTCCTAGAAAGTGCCCCACCCCCCAGTGGGAAGTGTCCACAGTCACTATGGCCCTGAACTGAGGGAGAATAAATGGATTGCCTTATGGAACATGATCTGATTAAATGCACTACCTGAGATCTCTCTTGCATGCCGATTCTCAGTGTCCTGATATGGGTTGGTAAAGAATTGACTATTGTGTTGCTAACATCGACTGAAAAACTCTCATATGGAATCTGGTTACAGGTATTAGTGTTATTGCCGCTGACATAGATCCTAGAGCTTGGAGGGCCAAGGGGGCTGAAATCTTGGTACTGCAAATTATTTTTCTGACGTGTAATCTGATAGTCTGTACTCTTGAGACAGGAAAAAAGCTATCACTGGCTTCACATTGATAACTGCTCCTATGGCTTCCAAATTTTGAGCTGGCTGTAGGTGAGACTTGTCATAACTCATGGTTATCCTTAGATGAGAGCAAATCTGGAGTACCTGATTTCTTGCCCTTATTAACAGATTCCTGGAAACACCCATAATCCCTGCAGTCTTAAGTGAGCTGCTGCTACTGCAATATATTTGGTCAACACCTTGGGGGGCTGTAGTGAGGCCAAAGGGCAGAGTTCTGAACTGGTAATGATTCCCAGCCAGAAGTGTAAATACCTTCTGGATTTCTGTTCATCTTTATGTTATATTATGCATCCTGAAGGTCTATTGAGCACATCTAGTCGTCCTTGCTCAGAAAAGGGAGAATGGACTGAACCATGACCATCTGAAACTTTGTGCGTCAAACTGACTTGTTCAAGTTGCTGAGATCCAAAACTGGTCTCCAGTCCCCTGTTTTCTTTGGCACTAAAAAGAATTTTGAGTAAGTTATAGATTCTATCTGGTCTGGCAGAACCTCTTGGATGACTCTTTTTTCGAGCACCCTTTGTATTTGTATCGCTACTTCTTCCCTCTGACTGAGTGAAACATCAGGAATTTTTCATAGACTTCAAGATGGAAGGAAAAGGGTATTATATAACCTCTGGAGAAATAATCCTCTGCACCCAAGTATCTTTTGTTATGTCTAGCCAGGCTCTTTGATGCAGGGATAATCAATCCCCTATTGCCTCCAGAGGGGGACAATTAGGCCGCCTTTCATCAGAGCTGGTAGGGTCTGTCACAGAAAGCACCTCTAGACCCCTGGTTTTGCACTCATCCTCTGCCATGGGGACACTGTCATCCATTAGAGCTCCTCCCTCTTCCCCAAGGGAACTTTCTCCACGTGTGTCCTGGAAAGGACCCTGGGACTTCCTGAACCACATCTTCCGACTGCCTTGTTGATACCTCGAAAGGGATCTTTAAGGGGTCAAAAAACATACACCCACTACACAGAGGGTCTTACCATCCTTCTCACACTTGGATAATGTTCCCTTCACTTTGGGGCGAAATAAAGAAGTGCTGTCAAAGGCAGCACTGACAAATGAGGACTTGAAGAGCTCTCCAAAATCACATACGTGCATCCAGATATGCCTCCTAATGGATTTGCATGAACCCGCTGCCCTTGAGGTGCCTTTGGCTGCATGCAAAATAAGCCTTACAGATGAATTTGACATAGATTGGAGAGTAGTCAACTGAGAAGCCACAGATGATTGGGCCTCAGCAGAAATGGTTCCTGAAAGGGAAGTTTAGAGTTCTTTGATCAAATCCCTTTGCAACCTAACAAAATGTGCCAAATAGTTCAGCTAACTAAGGGCAAAGGTCGGAGAAGTGTAGATAAGCTTCCCAAACCTGTCTAAGGCCGTAGACTCCCTGTTAGGGGGATGAACAGATGAACTCTGTTATGCAAGTTCCTTCTTGGTGGCTGCCACCATGACCATGGCATCCACTGGCATCCCTTTAGCTCAAAATTCCTTCCCCGCAGGTAGAGCTAGAATCCTATATGGCCTTTCGAGTACTGATTGAACTGCATCAGGCTCCTTATATGCCCACAGAGAGAGAGACCAAATCAATGAACATTTTGGAGGGTGGAGTAAAGCAGGATGGGCCAGCTCCAAAGGCCTCCAGAAATACTGACTCCTCAGTTGAAGGGTTGCTGGGGGTCCAACCACCTCTCTATTTCAGGATCTCAAGGATGTCTCCACATGAAACATCTTTTGGAGTTGATTGTGGGGACCCTTCACCTTCATCAAAGTCCATATCCTCAGTGACTGACTCCTGTGGATAGTCCAAGTGCCCCCTCTTGCACTTCTCTTCCTAGGGACCTCCTTGGTGGGGTGCTCCAGGGAGGTGTCAGAAGAAACTGTGGAACCCTGCTCAGTCTGGCTGTCCCTGTGGTTTCAAATGATGAGGCTCCATGCTCAGAGACATGTGGGAACTGGATTGGAAATCCGAGGGGGTTGGATCCATCAGTCCTATCGAAGCAGAGAATACCCTCTTCACAACCTCGAAAACAGACCAGCTAGGACAGAGGGAGAGGCGACCTCAGAGCTGAGAAAGAAAGCTTCTGGATTGTTGGCTCCTCCTGCCCTGAAAGCAATCTCCCCGAGGAGGAATTCGGAGCTGAGTTAATCAGTGCCGAAGGACCAAGGTGCAGAGATGCCTCCGAAACCTTTGGAGTCGACTCCAGTGCCTTAGATCTGACAGAGAGGTTTTAGCTCAGAAAGTCCTGCAGATCCACAGATGTCAGAGTCAGGGCACTCAGAGTCAGTTTCAGATCCAATGATAATGCTATACTCGGATCCAAACCTGACAGATCCGGAAGACCCAGATCCAGGGATTCTGATGCAACCAAAGGAATCAGAAAAGGAGTCTGAGGTGGTGGACTGGTCAATGGAAGGGCTTTCTGACCTGAAATGTTAGAAGCCAACAACACAACCATCTGGATCTGCTCCAAGAGAAAGTTCCTCATCATCCAATCCACGTCTTCTTCGGTCAAACTGCTGGATGAAAATGATGATGCCAGGGAAGGTGACTTTGTATGGCGCCTTTCTAAAAATGGGGAAGGCAGCCTAGAAGGTACAAGACCAATCGATGGGGAATACCGGGTCCTAGGTAAGACTACTGAATCCAAAATATTTGGATCCGACATTATGTTAGTCGGATCCAAGGATATAGAATCCGACGACCTCTTTTTCTTTGGATCTAAGGGGTAAGAGTCTTGAGACCTCCTCAAATCTGATTTAGTCCTCTTCCTGGAAGGCTTGGAAGACAGAGCCGAGGAAGTAGAAAAAGCAGGAGATTTCATCCTCTTGGACTTCAGTTTAGGGGATTGTGCCCTTCTAATAGCTTCGCTGAAAGAAGAAGGCAACATACTTTTCAATATTAATTTATTTTTTCTATCCGCTAATGCACTTGGATTAAAACTGTTGGAGATGGAACAGTCTTCTTGAAGGGGATGTGGGCCTAGAAAATAAACAGAGATTGTGGGCATCCAAAATAGCAACTTGTGCCCATACTTCAAACACTTTTTGAAGCCGGAAGGGCTCTTCTCAGCCATTCTTACAAAAAAGAAAAACAGCTAGAAATGTTTTTTTTTAGGCAGGAAAAAGGGAAGAAAAAGAGAGATTACCAACAATGGTAAAGAAACCAACACTAACATGTAAAGGAAAAGAGGGAGAAAATATACCAATGATGGTATTTACAGACATACTAAACGTACAAAGGTGAGGGAATAACAGAAAAAAAGGCAGTATATAAAGGTTTAAATGGAAAAACCTGACTTATGAAGCTCAAGAGCTATGGCAACCATGTCTTTTTCGAAAAGCGGCAAACAATATCTGGGGTATGTTAGGGGTTGGTGCACTATGGGTAAGGGAGTAGCTTGAGAGCTTTTTGGTTAGAACAAGCTTTAGTAGCGGCCGAGTTCAATCCGACGATTGGATCTGAACCCAACAGTTAGGACAGAATGAAAACTGATAACATCAGATCTGAAGCTAGACACTTTGAGAACAGTCTTGCTGCAGTGAATAGTCCAAAGAGTAAGTCAGAGAAATGATAATGAGATCCAGACACCAAAAAATTAAGAAATGTCTGAAATCTGGGTGAATAGGGAAGCAATTATATGCCTCTTTTAAATCTAGTGTTACCAAGAACCTGAATAAGGAAGAAGAGGTAACAGGTTGTGAAGTGACATCATTTTGAATTTAGGCACTCATCACAAATAGGTTTAGGAAAGAAAGATCCAGAACAGTTCCCCATTTTCTTTCTTTGGCACTAAAAATGTCCTTGAATAAAACCCTTTCCTACCAGGGAAGAGGAAAATGGTTCTATCATGTGCTGGGACACCATAAGATGAAGGACAGGCTGAAATAAAAGAGGCTGGTCTGGAGGATAAGGAATTACCACCCTGTAAAGGAGGAATTTCCTGTCAATGTCCCCTATTAACCTTGCTGATTGATGTTCAGTACCCATTAGTTTAAAACTATCTGTTGCCAAAGAAAAATGTGGAAATTCAGACTTTATGTTCATAGGTACATACAAGGCTAACAACCACCAGGGCATTTATAAGCCCAGCCATGCAATCCAATCAAATTGTGTCCTTATTATTAATGGGTTGTTATTAGGAGAGTGTAAGTTAGGAAGTTTATACAGGTTATGTGGGGGTATGTTAGTTTGGGAATTACTTCTGCTTCTGTCTTTCAGAGACATGGGGCTAGACCAAGGGTGAATTTTCAATTTCCCATCCACTGGTGAAGGTTATGCTTAAATGGGGTTACAGATGGACACTGCTTCACACAGGTGCGGAGCCTGTTCCAGATAGGGATCCTCTGAGACACATATCTGTCTCACCAATATGTCTTACTTATGTCATACACAAATTTAAATAATTGGATCTAGTAGAACAAACCTTAACATATGAGCCCGACAATTCAAAACTCTGAAAATCAAAATTGCAGAAGCATATATATTTTTCCCATAGCTATCAATAATCTTCCCATCCTTATCAGAAAGAGCAGGATTGGAATTAAGTGTTTAGCAGCACAAGGATGAACAAAAGATACAGCAGCTGAATCAGATTTGGAATGAGTGTATAAAAACTTGAAAGACTGTGGAACATTGTACATCCTTATCTGTCTTTTTAGGAGCAGCTGACTCTCAGGAAAATTGCAGACAGAAACACAAACAGCCTCTAAGGCAGACAAACTGGAGGAATGGGTGCAAGTTCTGGAAACTCCTGTAGCAGCTCACAATATTTCTTGAGGAAGTGAGAAACCTCAATGTCCTCCCAGTGAAAAAACTGGTACACTCTAGAGATAGTTTCAGAGAAATAGAGAAACCTCTGCAGTGAGAAGCAGAAACTGAGCTCTCCCCTGACGGAATCAGAAATCTGAGGAGAAAATCTGACCCTTTATCCTCTTATCCAGATTAAGAATCATAAAACTCTTTAGGAAAGGAAGTATCCTCTTTTCTTTTACCAGAAACTACCTTACAAGAAGGACCAACAGCCTGAATTAAACCATTAGATAAACCTAGTGCAATACTCCTGTCAAAGGAAATTTGAAAAGTAGATACATACTTGGTTTTATGCATCTTTTTAACACGAAAAATGGGACCAACAGTGTTATTAGTGACAGAAGCAGCTTTGCTTGGGATGGGCACCAATTTCTGACAAACCAGGGAAGCCTTCCCTGTTCCCTCTCCCAGGACTAACAAGAGTGGTTTTCCTTTAGCCACTGAGTGGACCCCAACAGCCACAGAGAATGTGGTTAACCCCCAGTATGTAGTGACTGTAGGTGCTACAACAATGGGATTCAGGGTTTAAAGATGAGTGGTCTGAGGTACAATAAATGGCCAAAATAGTCACTCACCTGTGGCTAAGGCAACTGCTAGCCTGTTGTGATGGCAAAAGCCATTTGCTTAACCTTTTCTTTTTGTGGTGGAAGAAAGGACGATTGTGGGACGCACATCTGGTTCAATGGTCAAGACAAAAATGGTGCCTCTTTTCCAGGGAAAACCAGTAGCAAATGCTGTAAGAGTAAACAGTCTTCAAAACATCTTGCCAGCCCCGCAAAGTAAAATAAACACAATTTCTCCACAGAAAAATGGTTTTCAGTTAAACAACTTTTAAACTGAAAGGAAAAAAGAATTGTTCTGTTTAAAAGTAAGTACAATCTCATGACAGTCTGTTAAAACACAAACTTCCAGCTTTAAAATAAATTTCCTGAAGAGGAAAGTATAAATAATAAGCATAATTATTAAATGAAAGGTTTATGCCTCAAAGAGAAGTTATCTGCCCAGCAAATGAACAGCACAAGCCAGCTGTCAATCATCCAAAGCCTTAGAGAAGCATACTCTTCAGCGGCAGTAAAGCTCTGATGGGTTTGGCACCAAAACTTGTCTTTTAGTCAGCTCAGTTTGAGATGCCTGATGGTTTGGGCATTTGGAATGTCCCCTGAAGATTTGGAAGCTGGCCGGCAACTGAACCATTGGCAGGATATAACCCATATAACTAATGCTACTGCACCATTGATCAATATGATGAAAATAACGTGTTTCGTCCCTCAGCTATGCAAACCCTATGGGCTCTGTCCAGCAATAATGGCTCTTTAGAGTTACCTGTCCATTTATGTAATATGTCTATCATAAAGCCTATAAAGTCACAGTTCTCAGTAACTTCAGATTAATTTTCCTTTCTCTCATGATCCTGAGTTTTGAAGAGCTTCTCCCTCAATTCTTCTTTGGCTGTTTCAAGATCTGGCAACATCACGGTGTGCACCTATTGCCCTTGCTGAGACTGTTTATATCATCAGATTGGTTAGAGAATGCTGATTCCATTTCATCAAGTCCTACATCAGTCTTTCTGATGTAATTTTGCAGACAGTTGCACATTCGTTCACCCTTGTTATAAATTTTATACATTTTGTCCTGCATCGTAGCCATAGCTGCTCAACCTTCCATGTCCAAAATGAGGAACACTAGCCCTCATAATGTGGAACAAATGGGCAAAATGTGGAACACATACTAATGACTTACTAACAACTTCAACTAGGAAGGCCATAGGATGGTTAAAATATGCTGGTTTTACTTATAAAGATGATCTTTTAATGAATGAATATGATCCATTTCTGTTTACAATGGATTTAACTTTAAAAAAATTACTAATACTGAATGTGTGACAGAATCTTTCAATGTGGAACATTGAGGGAACTTCGAGGAACATGAACTTTGTAAGACCCCAAATGAGGTACGTTCCTCGTAATGAGGTACACTTGAGAGGTATGACTGATTCGTAGCTATGTTGATCATCCTGTTAGGCTGGGCTCGTATCAGGAGTTTTTCAGTTATTCCAGATCTTGTGTCTCTATCGTTTTTCTGCTGATCTCAGAAAAATGGTCGTCAAGTTGTTTCTTTTCTTATTTGTTATCTCTTCACATTTACGGTATCTTTTGGAGCCAGTCCTTGTGCTGTGAAGTGTTAGATATTGGATTTTCTTTTTTAGATTTTGCCCCAGTAATCTTTTTTTCCTTTTTGTTCTCCAGCTTTTTTAACATTTTTAAATTATTTTTGGAGATTCAATTCAGTTAATTTAAAACAATTATTTTTGTAGGTTTTTTTTTGGCTTTGCTACACTTAGTTCACTATTCACAGTCTATGTGCCATATGCTGCAATTAAAATAAAGATGCAATAAAGGAGAAAGTAGTAATACACCTGGCATTTGTGTACTGGTCTACATATTCTTCTGAGAATTACACTAGAATTCTAAACATAAAATTTGTTTTAATAACCATTGTCATTCTTTGCAAATCCATTAAAAGGAGAAACATTTAGTATATTTACCTCATTTTAAAATCTGCAACAAGTAACACTGTTAAATGTCTAATGGCTTTTAAGTAGCAAGGTACAACCTAGCTAATGCCAGCGGTACAACCCTGAAAACGAGGTGTTGCCTCACGTAAGTGTGAACAGTACTGATGGCAAACAGCTAAATGATATAGGTTAGCAGAAATCCATCCTCAAAGAATATTATAACATTTTGCCAGCAGTAATGGATGTTTCTCCTGCTGTGGTCAGATTTATGAACAATAATTTGCAGGCTGTAAAAGGGGCGGCCACAGTGGTTCAGCGGTTAGTGTTGCAGCCTCACAGTAAGAGGTTCTCCAGTTCGATCCTCGGCTGGGATGCCTTCTGTGTGGAGTATGCATGTCCTCCCTGTGGTCGCGTGGGTTTCCTCCGGGTGCTCTGGTTGCCTCCCACATCCCAAAGACATGCTGTAGGTGGACTGGACACTCTAAATTGGCCCTAGGTGTGAGTGCGTGCATGTGTGTGCCTTCTGTGAAAGGTTGGGCGCCGGGCTGGTAACTCGACACCATAAAACTCTACTGCCAATCATGAGTGGACAGGTGATCCGCTGTGGCGACTCCTAACCGGGAAAAGCCGAAAGAAGAAGAAGAAGAATTTGCAGGCTGTAAAAAGGTGTATAAAAGCAATTTTCTTCTAGAATGACTTCTCTCTCTCTCTAATGTCTACTGTAAAGCTGTAGAGAACTTATATGTGCCATAGTCAGGTGAAGTAGCGTAAACACAACTACAGAAAAAAGAAAAATGCACCTTGCAAAGCCAGGAGGAATTACAGTTTTGAAGAATTTAAGGTTTTTCTATGTTACACAGTTGCACACTGAATAGGATCAACTATGTATGATTGTACGCTAAAAGCTACCACCTCTTGCCCAGTCATAAGAGCTCATAAATAGCAGTTCAATTTATAAGAAACTGTGACACACAAAATAAGCATTTTTTTTACTGGGAACAAACTCTTCTCCATCACCTAAACATCATTAATCACACCACAGCACTAATGCACCTTGAAGAAAGATATTTCTGACCGTAATGTAATGCTTGTTGTGCTCTTTCTCTTATACACTCTAATCTCAAACCACCCAGATCCTGCTAATAAGTGTGTACATAAACCTCACTCTACAAGGAAGTAGAGCTGCAAGCCCATGTAACTTGATCTAGTATCTTACCATCTTAAAACAGGTTGATTATTTTCCTACTAGAAATTATTCACAATTGTATATGCACCAGGTACTTCAATTTGAAAGGAGAGCTTCTCACCATCGGACTCACAGACATACTCCCCGGCATCCTGATTTTCTATGTTCTGAATCACCAACCTTCGGGTTTTACCAGAAGACTCCATTCTGAATTTCTTGGATGCAGTAATGAATTTATCATTTTTGTACCATTTAACCTCAGCTGTGATCTTGAACACTTCACAAATCAGTGTGGTGTTCTCTGACAGACTGGTCTTCACCTCCTTCTGAACAGAACCACTGTTGATAAATACCTCCTCCTTACATGAACGAGAAATATCAGTTCCTCTATTTATTAATATTCTTAGTAACAATATAAAATACAAGATACCCCCAACTAATCATCTAGAAATTAAGTTATAATAAAGATGCTGTGACAGATTATTTCCAGTTAAAAAACACTCACCATTGACTTCAATGCTGAAGGACAGTTTCTCTCCAGCAGCTTCACAGATGTATTCCCCAGCATCCATCTTCTCTACATTCTGAATCACAAGTCGTCGGATTTTACCATCAGATTCCTTTCTATATTTCTTGGTGTCAGTCAGGACTTTTCCATCCTTGTACCATTTCACTTCTGTTTTGGCCTGTGACACTTCACAGGACAGTGTAGCATTCTCTGACAGATAGGTCTTTGTCACCTTCTGAACAGAGTCCTTGTTGGAAAATATTGGTTCAGGTTCTACAAATTACAAATAAGAGACCATCACTGAGAAATGAGATGCTAATATGCATCTGTAACATCTGTGTAATATAAGCACAGTAACAGCACTAGCACGTAATCTCATTAACAGATTAAATTTCAGACATTACATTTGCAAATAGCAAGGTCTATAATACAGACACATCATTATTTATTTATTTTTTATTATTTTACATTTGTTAACCGGGAAAGTCCGACTGGACATAGGTCCATTTTCAGTGGCGGCTCGGGGAGATAAGCTCCAAACAACACATACGTAGAATAACAGGCAATTACATGGAACATTTGTTTCATGTTATGAGAGCTTTCATTGCATACACACAAGGAGATGATACATACAGTATGGAATACATTAAATTAACAGCTCATACAAAAGTCAAACTCTGAGGTATAGAGTATCAAAAGACATCTACTCAAAAGACCTAAAAAGATGCAGAATTTCATATTCATGACACAGACTGTCTGAGAGTGGTTGGGGTACAGAGCAGTTATCTTTTTAAGGGTTAGCCTGGTGAATGGGATGAGCATAGCCAATTATTCTGAAAATGGTTTTTCAGGATTTTTGTTAAACTGAGTAGTGGCGGTGGTAGAGGTTGTATGGCTTGGTAGGATGTTCTATTTTTTGGCAATGGTGCTGGCAAAAAGGGATTTGCCAGCATCATTTCTGTGCTTGATGACTTTTATGAGGTTTTGGTTGCTGGATCATAGAGTTCTAGTGGGGATGTGTGGTTATATGAGTTCCTGTAGTGCAAGGGTTATGTTGGGAAAGTAGTAGAGTTTGTGAGCATTAGATAGTTGGTTGAGTAGTAGCATATGAGCTAGCTCCAACCAGTTGACTTGCTTAAGTGACAGACAGTGATGGAACCTATAAGGGGATTCGGTAGCAAATTTTGTGATTTTGTTGTAACAAGATTCCATTTTATTTAGGTTGGTTTGTCGAAGATTAGTTAAGATGGGAGAGGAGTATAAGAGGATGGATAGGAGATGGGTCCTTGCAATGGTTGCTTGGTGTTATTAGTCATAAAATGTTTATTCCTATACAGAAGTCCAAGTTTTTTGTTAACTTTCTTCATGGGTTGAGCAATATGGATGTCAAATTTAAGATTGTTGTCAATTTCAACACCTAGCAGTTCAGTTTTGTGTGGTAGGGCTGATCTAAGTATTGTCTTTGGATTTGATGGAGAAGCTATCACTTAGGGGTGGTGGTTTTCCTAGGCCAAATATAATAAGTTTGTTTTTTTGGGGGGATTGAGAAGAAGTTTGATATTGGTGAAGCATGTTTCTGCGAGGGTGAAGTAGTTCTGGGTTAAGGATTGAAGTTTATGTAGTGTGGAGGCGGCGCAAATAAGGGTGGTGTCATCTGCATACTGTACTACTGACACAGAAGGTGAGGATAAAGTGATGTGGTTAGTATATAAAGAGAACAGTAAGGGACCAAAAATAGACCCCTGAGGGACTCCTATGGTAACTGGCAATAGGGGGGATAGTTGGTCTTTCCAGAGAACTGTTTGTTAATGGCCTGATAGGTAGCTGTTAAACCAAGCAATAGAGGAAGGGCTTATGTTTATGGTAGACAGAGACTTAAGAAGAATGCTGTGGTTAACCATATCAAAGGCTTTTGATAAGTCTAAGAATATGGAGGATACAAACAGACCCTTGTTTCTGTGGTGGTTAACTATATCTGTGAATGATAGAAGGGCTGTGGTGGTGCTGTGAGATGGTCTAAAGCCATGTTGTGAAGCAGAGAGAAGGTTGTTATCTTTAAGATGTTTCATTATTTTATTTATTTATTTATTTATTATTTTATATTTGTTGACCGGGTTTGTCCGACTGGGCTACAAATGCCCATTTTCAGCGGAGGCCCAAGGAGAAAAGCTCCAACAGAAAATAGAAATATTACATACTAAATACATATAGAAATATATTCGTCAGTACCACAGATTACTGCATTACAGTGCCACACATTACATTCATCAGTACCACACATTACTGCATTGCAGTGTCATACATTAAACTGTGGCTAGTGAAATTCACAGAAATACATTCATTAGAGGGATACATTCATAATTACATATTATATAAATAATAGTGTAACTATTGCACTATTATATAAATAATAGTGCAATAGTTACATAGCTCTAATATTTTACCAGTTATGTTTGTACAGTGAAATACCAAGAGGAGAAGATAAAGTAGTAGGTTTATTTACTGAAGGGAAGGAAGAGAGAAGAGAAGTAGAAGGTTATAGGGGAGTGTTTACGGGGGATAATTACATTGGCAAGTCCATTTTTCATGAATGTATTTTTGTAGCGGTTTTGAATTGATTGGGATAGTCAAGGGATCTTATATCTAGTGGTAGGCTATTCCAGGCCTTGGAAGGGTTAAAGCTATAGACTAGGTGACCCATTTTGGTCCTTGGTTTGTAGATTTTTAGTAGGCCTTGTTCAGAACTGTGGAGTAATCTAGTGGGTAGGTAATGAGAGATTAGTTGATTGTGAACCACTCTTTCTAATATTTTGGACAGAGGTGACAGGATTGCAATTGGACAATAGCTGGTCAGCTCTAAGGAGTTTCCCCCTTTGTGTAGTGGAATGATGTGTGAGGTTTTCCAGGAGGGTACTTTGTTTTCCAGCAGTGATCTATTTATGAGAATAGAGACTGGGTAGGCTATGGCATCAGCTGATATCTGAAGGAAGTCTGCTGGAAGCTTATCGGCTGCTAGTGCGGTTGGTTTTAGCTTTTGGAGGAGCTTAGAAATTACCCTGGTGGACACGGGGTGGAGATTGAAAGTGGGGATGTTGGGTTGAGTATTGAAAAGGGTGGGGTATTTGTTGGTGTGGGACTACTGGTACTGTATTGGGCAGTGGCCAGAGTCTGGACAGTTTTGGTAAAGAATTTGTTGAATTGTGTGGGAATGTCTTCAAAATTGTTAGGTAGCACTGGGGATGGGGTAGTAGTTTTTCCTGGGTGGAGTATGCTATTTAATGTGGCCCAAAATTTCTGGGGGTTATGAGCATGTTTTTCCTGCATATTTTTGTAGTAATTGGCTTTGTCTAGTTTGATTTGCCTTTTGGTTTTGTTTTGGAGTTCTAGATAGTTTTGTCTAAGACATAAGGTTATATTTTTCTGATACTGTGTCCAAGCTTTGTCGCTTTCTTTCATTTTAGTTTTGGTGTCTTTGGTGAGCCATGGGGCATAGTTAGTTTTTATTCTAATAGTTTGGGATGGTGCACGATGGTTTAGGATGTTTAGGAAGGTTGAGTTGAAATGTTCAACTGCTTTGTCTAGGGCTAGTTGTTTAAGGGGGGGCCAGTTGACACGTTGTAGCTCTTGGATGAAGTTAATGGCTATAAACTTCTTTCTGTTGCAAACTCCCCTGAGGATGGGTTGACTGATAGATTGTGATTTATACCTAATTAGGTAGGTTGGGTGATGGTCACTTAGGCTGTCTGGGAGACAGCCAGATAGGTGAGCCGGAGTGTGGTCACATACTAGGATCCAGTCCAAGACTGATTGGCGTTTGGATGCTTTGTCATTTCTTGTGGGAGTTATTATGATTTGGGTAAACCTGCTGAGGTTTAGAAAGGCAGAGGGATTGTGGCTGAAGCATTTTGTCCAGTCTATATTGAAGTCCCCTAGTAGTATGGTTTCATGTGGAAACGAGATGGACAACCAGTTAAGTAGGTGTTCCATAACAGCTGTGTTATTGCCTGGTGGGATATAGCCACCTGCAATAATTATGTGCTTATTATTAAACTTGAAAAAAAAATGCTACATTTTAATGTGTAATGAGAACAGGGTATAATTCTGAAATGCATGTAATACAGATTCAACCTACAGCAGTGTGGCTCTCTAGTCCTCATTTCTGTTACTCACAGCTATTAACTCGAATAAGCTATTCCAGAGAAATGCAAAAACTGAAATTTGGTCAGAAAGTGACTGTGGACAGAACACCTTTAAGTTTGTCATGTGTGCTGCTGGGAAGATTCATGTATTGGGGTGAACACGCATGCGATTATGGTACAAATGGCAAAGTGAAGATAATGAAAGACAAATGTGTAACAGTGCTGTTCAAGGATCTGCAGGGTGATAAATGGACTTTTTTTCTGACATATCTCGACTGCTGCAAGATGATCAGGGTATACAGGATGAGTACGGTACACTTCTACATTTGGCTCTCAGTACTATAACTTTAAGATTTACGAACTATGAAAAGTGAATAAACTGTTGAAACAAACAAAAATACAGGCAACCTTATGTCCGTGTAGCAAGGCTTAAACCGACAGTAAGCCAAAGACCAGAAATCCTTTAACGCAAAAGTTTAATTTTCACAGAAACAAGCGTTTTCGCCGTGACCCCTGTCACAGCTTCATCAGAAGGATACAATGGAACAGTTAAAAACACCCTTTTAAATAACAGAACAGGAAGTGAACAAATAATTACATTTCCTGTGATAGCTCATTAATATAAATGAAGTAAAAACCAAAAAAAATCTCTAAAAAATCTTATTCTTGCTTAACTACATCCTAAAAGAAATATATATTTATGTTTAAACATAAATATATATTTCTTTTAGGATGTAGTTAAGCAAGAATAAGATTTTTTTGGTTTTTACTTCATTTATATTAATGAGCTATCACAGGAAATGTAATTATTTGTTCACTTCCTGTTCTGTTATTTAAAAGGGTGTTTTTAACTGTTCCATTGTATCCTTCTGATGAAGCTGTGACAGGGGTCACGGCGAAAACGCTTGTTTCTGTGAAAATTAAACTTTTGCGTTAAAGGATTTCTGGTCTTTGGCTTACTGTTGGTTTAAGCCTTGCTACACGGACATAAGGTTGCCTGTATTTTTGTTCATAACTTTAAGATTTGGTATACAGATATCACAAGGATTTAATAATGTGAATAATCATCTTTAAACTCTTATCAACGCTTTAGTGCTATAGTACTCTTTGAAAGAGACCAGCCTATATTAAGTAACCACACAGTAAACCAATAAAATGTTAAAATACAAGTGACAGAAATAGTCAAAATTATAGCAAACAGACACTAGCATAAAACACTACAAATCAGGGAGAAAAAAATTAAAAGTAAGGTAGAATGTGAAGAAATGTATTGGGAATACCTAACAGAAAAAAATATCATGACAGTAGATATGTAAAAAGTACAGTTTTGTACCTACCATAAATGTAGATGTTCGAGGATCCACATTGCTGCAGTCCTTACTATTGGGTAGTCCGCTGTCCAGTCGGCCCGAATACCAGAGTATTGACGTCAGGGCTATTAGACTGCCCAGTCGGTACTAATGCGCATGAACGCCATATCCTCAGTCTTTTCTTGCCCCAGATGTCAGAAGACCCTAAAAAGACAAGGCCCAAATTACCTGCACCAAAAATATGTACAATATATACAAAAATATATACAAAAATATCAGCATATAACCTCACCTACACAACCACCCCTAAACACAGAGGGAAGGAGGGAGGGTAAATTGGACTGCAGCAATGTGGATCCTCGAACATCTACATTTATGGTAGGTACAAAACTGTACTATGTTCTTCTTTCCACATTGCTGCAGTCCTTACTATTGGGTAGAATCCCAAAGCAGAGGTAAGGGAGGCTGGCAAATCATAAAGAAGTAGGAGCTGACAACATGCCTTGCAAAACAGCTGTGGCAAAACCAGCCCTAGACTTAGAGTAGATAGGAAGGTGATAATGCTTAGAGAAAGTATGCACTGAACTCCAAGTAGCTGCCTCCAAAATATCCTTAGTTGCCACCCCTTAGAAATGCTGTTGAAGTGGCAGTAGCCCTAGTGGAATGAGGCCTAATCCCAGCTGGAATCTCCTTGCCATGATGGGAATAACAAAATGCAATGCAAAACCCAATCCACCTAGAAATAGTTTGTTTTGACACAGGCTTGCCCTGCGAACTCAAAGCAAAAGAAACAAACAACTGCTGAGACTGCCTAAAATCCTTAGTCCTGCTTAAATAATAACGCAATTGCCTGTGTACATCTAAAGTGTGCAAAATCTTTTCCCCTTTATTTTGGGGGTCTGCATAAAAAGTAGGCAAATGAATAGTTTGGTTTAAAGCCACACTAGAAACCACCTTAGGCATAAAGGAAGGATTAGTACGTAATGATACCCTATCCTTATGGAAAATCAAAAGGGCTCTACTGCCATAAGGGCCTGCAACTCAGACACCCTTCTTGCAGAAGTAATAGCCAACAGAAAAGCAGTCTTCCATGACAAGTATTTCAATTCAGCAGTAGCCAGGCTCAAAGGTTGTAGAGTAAGTTTTCCAACACAAAATTGAGATCCCAAGCAGGAGTAGGAGCTCTACATTGGGGTCTTATATTCTTTGCCCTCTAAGAAACTGCTTGAACAAAGGATGCGAAAACAATGGTGGGTCACAATCATAGTGAGCTGAAATTGCTGCAGCATGAATCTTAATGGAAGAGAAGGACAAACCTTTGTCCAATAACTCAGTAAGATATTGAAGAGCCACACTCAAATTAGGCTCAGAAATCTCCAAATTCTTTGCTGTACTCCAAAATAAAAATCTCTTCCATTTTTCTGCGTACACTTTCCTTGTACTAGGTCTTCTAGCTTCCATAATCACATTTAAAACTTGTTGAGGAAGTTGAGACCTGCTGTGTTTCAACACAGAATATGCCAGGCTGTTAGATGAAGAGAGTGAAGCTTGACATTGAGCAGATGACCGTCCTTCTGAGATAACAGATGAGGAATCAAAGGTAAAGGCCATGGAGGCTTCCTTACCAGACTCCTTAGTAGTGGGTACCAGTGTTGCCGAGGCCAATCTGGAGCTATCAAAATCATCCTTGGCTTGTCTTGTCTGACTTTTAATAGCACCTTTGGAAGAAGAGGCAGAGGTGGAAAGGCATACACATGAAGGTTTTTCCAACTGAAAGACAGAGCATCCACTTTCCAAGCTGTGTGATGAAACCCCTTTGTGCAAAACTTTGGCAGCTGGTGGTTTAGTGGAGAAGCGAACAGATCTATGTCTGGAGTTCCCCATGACACTGTCAATTTCTGAAATACATGAAGATCCAGTTTCCACTCGTGGGGATCCATGATTTGTCTGCTCAACACATCTGCTAAGGAGTTCTGTGCTCCGGCAGAAACCTTGCCTGAAGAGTTAGTTGCAAGCTTAGCGCAGTCTCCCATAAAATCATTGCTTGCCTGCATAGAGGATAAGAATGTGTTCCCCTTGCTTGTTGATGTACCACATGACAGTTGTGTTGTCTGTTAGAATCAACACCTGCCCTGGAAGAAGTAACTCCTTGAAAGCCATTAATGCAAACTGGACTGCTAACATCTCCTTCATGTTGATATGTAGATGCTGTAGTCTGGCAGGCCACTTGTCTTGTATCCACTTTCCATTTAGATGAGCTCCCAAGCAATGTCCGAGGCATCTGTCATTAAAATCTGACTCGCCTCTGGCCGGGTCACAGAGAGTCCCTTGTTTAGGTGACATTCCTGAGCCCACCACAAAAATTCTTTTTGAAGGCAAGGTATTATTTGAATGACAGTGTCCAAATCCTGGCAGTGCTGTGTCCATACATTTTGAGATACCATTGTAGCTTCCTCATATGCAGTTTGGCATTGGGAAGCACCAGAATACAAGATGCCATGAACCCTAATGCTTGAAGGACTGTCCTTGCAGTCAGCACGGACTGATGAGATAGTTGATGGAAGTAAAGTGATAGACTCTTTTGTTTGTCCGGGTTAAAAGGCCATCTGGGCTGCTGTATTCAGTCTCACACCCAGAAAGCACATGTCTTGAGAGGGTACTAGACTGGACTTTATTTCGTTCACAGAATACCCTAGGCATCTTAGCACTGCTATAACATATTCCAGATGCTGTAGAAGGTCTTCCTTTTCTTGAGCCAGAATCAGGCAGTCGTCCAAGTAAGGATAGATTTGAATTCCTTTTAGCCTGAAGTAAGCTATCACTGGAGCCAGAACCTTTGTGAATACTCTGGGCGCAGTAGATAAGCCAAAGGGCAATGCAGAGAACTGATAATGAGAATTTCCAGCTCGAAACGCAGATACTTCCTGCAACTTAGTCTTATAGGCACATGAAGGTAAGCTTCCTTGAGATCTAAAGTTACCATCCAGTGATCTTTGCCCAGCAGAGGTAAAAGCTGTTGTAACGTCAACATCTTGAACTTGGGAATGTCCAGATAAGTGTTGAGGATAGATAAATCCAAAATTGGTCTCCACGTGTTCCCCTTCTTTGGTACTAGGAACAGGCGAGAATAAAATCCTAGGCCCCTTTCTGATACAGGGACTGGCTGAATGGCCCCTATTTGGAGTAACAGAGAAATTTGCTTGTGAGCCTCTTTCCTTTGTGGAGGAGGAACATCTGGCATGCCTTTGAAAGGGGCAATGTATGGAAATAAAACCTGTAACCGTGGTGAATGATATCCAACACCCATCTGTCTTGAGTAATTAAATCCCAATTTCCTTTGAAAAGAGACAGTCTTCCTCCCAAAGGAGCTGCCAGACGAGAATCTACTGGCAGCTGAAAAGGCAGGTCATTGGGTCTGTTTACGAAAGGACTGTCCCCTGCCCTCACCAGAAGTCTGAGCAGGTGAACTCCCTGTTCTAGGCCTAAAAGAACCTTGAGCTCTGCCCCTACCACGTCTAGACCTACCCCTAGACTGGGAATCATAAGCAGGATATGTCCATCCCTTAGTAGGCCAATTTCTACTAAACTTGGTGGCTGCACCTGCAAAAAATCTTTAACAGTTTGCATAGACTTAGCTTTGTCCTCCATTTTCTTTAAAACTGCTTCCACAGGCGAACCAAACAACACATCAGACTGTAAAGGAGCATCCAAAATCCTTGTCTTAACATGCTCAGCTAAATTCTGATCCCTCAACCAGGCATGCCTGCGAAGAACAGAACTAGTGGCAGCCACCCTCGAGGAGGCCTGTACAGCATCAAAACCACATTGCAAAGAATGCTTACCCACTTGTTCAGACACATGAACTAAATCCAGCAACTCTTTACACTCAATACCTTCCCCGAAAGCATCCACCTTAGATTTCAGTTGTGAAAGGAGATAATTTTGATATTTAAGCATGTGAAACTGACAATTCAACGCCCTCATGGCTAAAGTGGAAGAAGTATACACTTTCTTTCCCCATCTATCCAAAGCCCTTGCCTCTTTATCAGTGGGAACAGGGTTTTTAACCACAGAGGCCTTAACACCTTTAGGTCCCTGAGAAACAGTTTCCGGGTCTGCCCTAGGACTCTTAAAAAGATACTTATGAGCTTCAGGCACCCTATAGTACCTATCAGGTTTAACAGGAGCAGGAGGCAAAGAATCAGGGTTTAGGGAAGCCTCTGCAAAAACATCTTCCACCACATTCAACACAGGAGGTATAGCTAAGGGCCTATGCTGGGGCAAAACAAGAATTCCCTAAGCCTTTTCCTGGAATCAGAGTAATCCTGGCCTTCCCATTTAAAGTGCTCCCTCATGGAATGCAGAGTCTCTGAAAATGAGAAATCCTCAGGAGGAGAAGCTGTAGGAGTGGAATCATCCACATCAGAATCAGAATAAGGAGGATACTCCTGCAAATCTTCCGCAGAAGACTCAGAAGCCTCTGAACACTGTTCAAAACTATCAAACTCGGTTCCACCCTAGGCCTCTTATCAGGAGGGCATAGAACCTCTAATCATAGTAATCAAATCTTCTGCCATTTTAAGCATATGTTTCTTAGGCACAGAACCTGAAATGCTAGGAGAAGCCCCCACTGAAGCTGAACTTGACCTACCTCTCAAAGAAGTTTTGGCAACAGAAGGAGAGGCTCTAACTACCTTGGGAAGAGAGGGAAGAACAGTTACCTGAGAAGCCCCTCAGCCTGGCCTACCTCCTGAGAAGGCACATCCTGTAACAG
This sequence comes from Protopterus annectens, assembly GCF_019279795.1. Lineage (NCBI taxonomy): Eukaryota > Metazoa > Chordata > Ceratodontiformes > Protopteridae > Protopterus > Protopterus annectens. The sequence continues at coordinate 1,850,203,722 of NC_056731.1, forward strand.
TAAAGTCTCTGCCTGAGACTCCAAAGAAACTCCTGGCAAAACCTCTGGCTCCACTGAGCCTTCTAAAGAACCGACGTCCGGGACTGCCGGTTCATCAACCCTAGGCTTCGCTGTTTTGTCCTTGCGCTTCTTGGACGAAGCGGCCGTCGGAGCATCCGGACGGCATTTTATAATTGCAACGCTTCCCAAACACTAACCTGGCACAGTCTAACCGTCTCTTAATAGTGCGTTTGTTAAACCTAGCACAAGAGCGGCATCCAACAACGTCGTGCTCAGGCCCTAAACAAGGTATACACAAGGTATGGTAATCCCTATGAGGTATCTGTTTCCCACAAGAAATACAGTTATTCACTTTTTCTGACATCCGGTTAAATACTGAGGCAAGAAAAACCAAAATGTTCTAACGGGTACTTAGCCAACTCCGATTCGGTCTGAAACTCCGGTTTCGGAAATATTTCAGAACGCCAACCTGCACTCGCAAAACTGCTTCTGCATCGGACCATGCGGCAAAAAAGACTGAGGATATGATGTCGGTCATGCGCATTAGTACCCTGACGTACTGACGTCAGTCTAATGCGCCCTGACCGACGTCAGCCATATACTCTGGTATTCGGGCCGACTGGACAGCGGACTACCCAATAGTAAGGACTGCAGCAATGTGGAACGAAGAACATCTGACTTAACAGTGTGACAGCGCATCAAAACAAAGTCAGTGGAATGCTGAGCTTTGTGAGAAAAAGTACTAGTAGAAATATATGCTACAGCTCCTGGTAAAGGTGGGACGGTAGGCTTGAAAAGTTGGGGCTTGAATCCTTGCAGGAAGCTGCTCAATGTTTTAGGGACTGGTGACTGCACTGTCATATCAGACTGCCTTTACAGTCTATAGTGGTCTGAGGCTTTGATGAGTGTAACATATGTATAGCTATATAAATGAAAGTTGCATACTTACTACACAATAATCAAGATAAGCAGGTCCCTCATCAATAACAAGGTTTGGGAATGGATTATCTCATCCAATTGCTTCCTGATAGCCAACCATATACCAAGGGAAGCCAGTTTTCTGGTGAACAGGTTCAGCCACTGTCAGCTGCAGCCTTCCAAAGAGTCCCTTATCCTGTCACAGGCATGAAAGTCTTTTTGTCAGTGGGACAAGCCCTGCTGCAACCTCTTTGCTTTGCCAACCAATACGAACCGTAGCAGTTTCTTCTCCCTAAACTAACATGATCTAAGGACACACACACTGTTTCAGAAATGTCTCTCTGAATTCTTTTTCAATCTTCATTTCATCTAATGACGAAATACATGCAGAAAGTAAACCAACGTAAACATAAAGTCATTCTCATAACACCATTTTGGCCTCGACAAATATGATTTCCTCCTGCTTCTGTCTCACTTTTTGGAGAAGCAATTTAACATTAATTTAGTAATGATCCTCCTGTAACATCCCTGGACCAAACCTCATACAAACATTCAACTTCTTCTTTTTAACAAGTTTATTTATTCATCCCATCCAACTTTAGCTTATGGCAAGAGTTCACATATATTAAGGATAAACATTTCAAGAACATTTTCCATTGTCTTCTTCATGCATTACAATTTTATCACAACTTCAGCATTAGTCTTTACAATATACCTTCTCATTTTTTTAATACCCACCAACTCTCACATCACATATCTTCTTCACCAGTATTCTGTGTACTGAGTAAAAACATGCCATCTTTATGAACGTTACTTCCTCTCCCCTTAACGATCCTAACTCAATTTCATTAATTTGCTTTTAATTTACTTTACAAAGCACAGTATTTGTTTTAAATTTGGCTTAGTCTTTGCTTCTCATTTTCTCATTATTGTTTTTGTTTTCCTGGAAAAAGCAATAAACTTAATAAGACCTTAACGTGTCTAGGTATTTCTAAACCTGGACATCTCAAAAGCATTATCTCCTTAATTACTACAATTTGTTACCCAACACTTTCATCAAAGCATTCTGTAAAGACTTTAAAATCAATAAACTATGTCCACTCACAGTATGCATGTCCCTAATTTACTTTCTCTTCTCCTTCACATCTCCAACACATTCTCCACACTCTGAGGAAGATTTATTGAAGTCTACTCAGAATATATATAAAAAAAACATGTGCAAACACTTCCATGCAGATGTCCCAAACCATCTGGATACTGTTGCATATTTAAGTGCCTATAAATCTCCACCTATTATTTCTTAGAAGTCTGTTTGCCTATGATCTCTTCAGATTGATTCTTACAGCTATCATGAAATCTTATTTGCTGTACTTATTATCTCTTTTTTGAAGGCACCATCTCTTTGCTGTCTCCACTAGAAACTCCGCCTGGGTTGATATTTCAATAATTATTTCTCTTTCCTATACTCTTTGGTTATACTCTGCTACCAACCCTAATATGGGAGACATACCCTAACCTGCAAGTTAAATACTTGCTTAGCTTCCTCCCATTATTTTCCCTCCTGATATACCTGTTCCCAGTATTTTGATTCCTTAGCTAATTCTCTCTTTTTACTTCCAGCCAACTCCTGCTTAATTTGTGCATCCTTACTTTTGTATATCTGGAATGAAAGACTTCCCTTGCTCTAGTCCCACACTGTTTTAGTCTTTATAATGTTTTCTGCCATTTTATACATTTAATATTCTGTAGGTCATTAATATTTTCCTTAATTACTTGCACCCAAAATACTACTTTCTCTTTATCTAGGTACATTTTCTTGTATCACTATCATTTCAATCTATATCCCTCA